>NC_092504.1:77547718-77727745 GCF_047511675.1 Marmota flaviventris | reverse complement strand
TTCTTTCTCTTTTTTTTTTTTTTTTTAGAGAAATACTGATTTTAACTAAACAGAATAAGGTAAACTCTAGGCATCCGTGTCATTTTTCAGCCTAAAAATTAGCAAAAACAGTTGAAAACAAGGCATGGTTTTTCCGCATACTTGTTATGTGGCTCCAGTTACAAAAAAAAAAAAAAAAATGCAAATGTTAAACATAAAAATAGAAGTCTTGAGAGTATTTTTAAAAAGTGTATAAAAAGCCCCAATGTTGTCAAGGTTATTCCTGATTCTAAAAATAGCACCAGATAAGAGGAGTAAAAGGTGTTAAAAACCACTACAACAGCATTTCTGAAATGCAGCTTGTCTGACCTCCCTTTCCCCTTAAAAATATGACGTTATCATGGAATAAAAAAAGATTTTAAAATCTCTGGATGAAGGATGCAGCTTTTATTGCAGCTTTTCCCTGCCATCTCTTAGATGAGGGGCAAGTGTGAAGAATGTGCTTCTGTCCCTGAATGTCCAGAAAGGATGAGGAATGTGAGCATCCAGGTTCTCATCTGGGGACCTGTGCCTGTCGGTACACGGATGGGGGGGTCTTACCTAGCTCAGCACCCTCCTTCATGCCCCTCATAAAGGAAAGAGGGAGATGACTGAGAAGCTAACTTCTCCTACATAATATATGGCAGCTTATATATAATTCCGGCCCAACCCTTCCTGAGTGCCCCAGAGACTTCTATTGCAGATTCCAGGAGGGATTTAGCTAAGGGGGGCTCCTGCCCTTGGGTTTATGGGGGTGGAAATCGCCCTGAATGAGATGATGATGATGATGATGTCATCCCTGCTGAATCACCATCATGGTGAGAAATACTCTAATGGCTAATGGCCTTGGACTGAGACAAAGGGAATGTGGTATCACAAATAGGTATCACTTCCTCTTCTGGTAGCCCTAGGGAAAAAACATTCATGCTGTGCCATTAAAATGTCCCTCACCATCTACAACTGCACACAGAGCTGTAGACACTTTAAAAAAGTCTTGTAATATCAGTCTTGGGTGATTTGGCATTCTAACCTGAGTATATGAGGGCGGTGGGTCTGTGGTTTTGGTATCTTAGCCATTGTTTCTCTGAATGGTAAACCCAAGAGGGAGGAAAAGAGCCATTTTACTATCTACTTCAAGTTTTAAAGTTTTAGAAAAAACATGAGCACCATGTTTGGCTGCTCAGAGCAGCCAATCGGAATTGTGCACAAGGGGGTGGCACCTTGGCCACCCCCTGCAAGAGAGGTTCAGGTGTCTCTGCTCCCAGTGAGCAGGAGGACTACGTTATGAGGGGAGACCCAACACAGCTCAGCTCAGGGAAGACTTGGTGTGCCTTTAGGGATCAGGGTGCCTTCTGGATCCTGGCTCTGTCCCAGGAACCCTGGTGCCCTTATTCTGAACCTAATACTAACCCTAGGTCTAAGCCTTACCCTAACACGAAACCAAACACTAACATTAGCCCTATGGGTAAACCTATACCTAAACCTAACAATAACATTATCACGAGACCTAAACATAATCCTAAATATAGCCATAACTCTAGCCATAGCCCTAAACAAAAACCTAGCTCCAGCACTAACAATACCCATTAGTCTAATGCAATGACTAACAATAACCCTAGAACTAACCTTAGTAATATTGGGCTCCTAACAGTAAATCCAATGCTAACCTGAACATTGACCCTTACCCTAACATAAACCCTAGCTCCTAACCTTATCCTAACCAAAAAAACATACCCTAACACTAGACCTATTCATAACCCTAAACTTAAAACTAGCCATAAACATAATTCTAGTTCTTACGTTACCCATAGTCCTAACACTAGACATAATCCTGCCCCTAAAACCTAGCCCTAAATGTAGAGCTAAAACTAGCTTTAAAACTAATCCTAACCTTAGCCCTAGCCCTAACCCTCACACTTGCCTAGCCCTAATCTTAGCTCAAACTCTCTTACCCTAAATGTAACCCTAACCCTAACCCTAACCCTTGCCCTAATCCTAACTCTAACCATAGCACAAATCCTACCTCAAATTCTTTCCATTATCTTAAATATAACCCTAACACTAATGTTAACCCTAGTCCTAACTCTAACCCTAATTCTAACCATAGCCCTGAATGTAACCCTAAACCTTGCCCTAGCCGTAACCATAAAAACTTAACTAAACCTTACCCTAACACTAAACCTAGGCCTAATCCTAACCCTAGTCCTAATCCTAACTTTATCCCAATCCCTAACACTAGCACTAACTCTATCCATTATCCTACACTTAAGCCTATCCCAAATGCTAACCCTAGGCCTAAACCTAGCATTATCCCTAAAACTAACCCTATACATTACTCTATACCTAACCTGAAACCTAAACCTAATCCCACTCATTACTATAAATCTAACCGTAATGCTAATTTGAGCCCTAACCCTAAACATTAACCTAAAGTAAACCCTAACCTGGAATTTGACCCTAATAATACACCCAGCTCTAAACCTGACCCTTACCCTAAACCTAACCCTTACACTAGACCTAGCCATAAACCTAACCCTAACCATAACCCTAGACCTGACATTAGTCCTAGTCCTAATTCTAGACCTTAAACTAACACAAAACCTAGCCCTCATCCTAGCCCTAAACCTAGCCTTTATCCTAATCCAAACCCTCACCCTGGCTCTATCCCTAATTTTAACCCTCGACCAAGACCTGAACCTAACTATAAGCCCATCACATCCCCTAAAACTAACCCTAACCCTAACAATTACACAAACCAAAACCCTAGCCTTAACCATAGGCCTAACATTAACATTAACTCTAGCGTTAATCCTAGCCCTAATTTAGCCCTAACCCTAACCCTACCCCTAACCCTAGTCCTAAGACTAACTCATTCTCACCCTAGCCCTATTTTTATTTCTACCCCTATCCATTACCTTAGCCCTAACCTTAGCCCTCATCGTAGCCATAGGTCTCCCCCTAGATCTAACCATAACTCTAAATCTAACCCTAAACATAAGCCTAAACCTCACCATACCACTAGCCCTAATACCATTGCTAATCCTAAAACTAGCCCTAACCCTAGTCTTAGCCCTAAAACAAAACTGAGCCATTGCTCTAACACTAAACCTTAACCTAAACCAAACCCTAATACTACAACTAGCCATAACCCTAGCTCTAATTCAAGTCCTAGGCCTAAAACTAACCATAGCTCTAAATATCACCCTAACCCTAAAGCTAATGCTGACACTAGACCAGCCCAAATCCCATCCCTAAAACTAACCCTAATTGTAAACATAGTTCTTACATTGGCCTTATCCCTAACACTAGCCTTAACCATAAAACAAAAATAGCCCTAATCTGAGCCCTAACACTAGATTTAACACTAACCCTAACCCTAGTCCTAAACCTAACCCTAAAGCTAGCCTTAACAATTTACCTTACCCTAAGACAAACACTATCCATAATGCTAACTCTAGTCCTAATCCTAATCCTTAGCCTAACCCTATTTCTAGTCCTAACACAAGCACTCATTCTAGCTCTAATTCTAACCCCATACCTAACCCTACACTTCACCCTTATTCTGACACTAACACTAATTATAGGTCTAAACCTGAACCTAACCCTAAACCGAACCCTGAAAACAAGCCTTATATTAAAATGATACCTACACCTCACACTAACACTAGCACTAAACCTAAACCAAATCCTAAATCTAACAATAACTCTAGCCCTAGACCTAAACAAAACTTAGCCCTAGCCCTAACAATAACCCTTAACATAAAACAAACACTAACCCTACCCCTAAACCTAACCTTGTCCTAATTCTGGCTTTCACCCTAACCCTAACTCTAACCTAAGCACTGACCTTGCCTTTAACAGTATACCTATGTCTAAACCTGAGACTAACCAACATCAAAACCTAACACTAGACCTAGCCATAACTCTTAACCTAATATTAGCTCTAATCATAACCCTAGCTCTTAAATTACCCATAGCCCTAACCCTAGACCTAAACCTAACACAAAACCTAGATCTTATCCTAGTCCCTAACCTATCCTTATGTGTAACCCAAACACAAACCGTAGCCCTAACCCTACCCTAACCTTCGCCTTAGCCCTAACCCTGGCTCAAATCCTAACCCTTATCCTAAATATAATACTACACCTATCCCTAAATCTAACCCTAAACCTAGCCCTAATCCTAACCTTAACTCTAGCACTAAACCTAACTGTAATGATACCCATTATCCTAAACATAACCCTAACTCTATTGATAACCCTAGGCCTAACACTAACCATAAAACTAACCAGAACTAATCCTAGAACTAACCGTAAACATCACCATCACCATAGATCTAACCCCAGCTCAAACCCTAAACCTTATCATAACCCTAACCATAATCATAGTCCTAACCCTAAGCCTAAACCACAATCTAACTTTAACCATAAATCTAAACCTACATCTAATCGTATCCATTACCCTAACCCTAACACTACTCCTAATGATGACCGTAGCCCTAACCCTAACCCTAACCCTAAACGAACTGTAATCTTATCCCTAGACCTAACCCTAAACCTAACCTTTGCCCTAGCCCTAAACCTAGATCAAAACCCAATTCTTACACTAAACATAAACCTAACCCTAACCCTAGATCTCACCCTAACCGTAACCCTAACTCAAGACCTATTTCTAAACATCAATCTATCCCTAAGCTTAGCTCTAACCCTATTCATTTTCCTAACCATAACCCTGACCTTAATGCTAACTCTAGACCTATTGCTAACACTAACCTTATCAATTACCCTAAACCTAAACTGAACCCTAAACAAAAACCTATCATTACCCTAACCCTGACCCTAAAGCTAAAGAGCCCTCACCCTAAAACCTAACCTCAAACAAACTTTAACCCTGAACCATACCCTAATAATTCCCCTAGCTCTAAACCTGACCCTTACCCTAAACCTATCCTTTACACTAGACTTAGCCATAAAACATTCTAAATCTATCTAAGACTTAGTCTTAGGGCTATGTTAGGATTAGGGTTAGGGATACGGCTAATTTAGGGCTAAGATTAGGGCTAGGATTAGTGTTAGGGTTAGGCCCAGGTTTAGGGTTAGGGTTATGATTAAGGCTATATTTAGGGCTAAGAGCTAGGGTTTGTTTTAGGGTTAGGGCTAGGATTATTGTTAGTGTGAATGTCAGGTCTAGGGTTATCGTTATGGATAATTTCAAGCTTAGGTTTTTGGCTGGGTCTAGTGTAAGTGTTAGGTTTAGGGAAAGGGTCAGTTTTAGAGCTAGGGGAATTATTAGGATCATGTTCAGGGTTAGGGTTTCGTTTAGGTTTGAGTTTAGGGTTAGTGATCGAATTGGCATTAGGTTTAGGGTTATTGTAATAATAGGGTTAGGTATAGGTTTCATGTTAGGTTTTGGATAATTGATAGGGTTGGGGTTAGTGATAGGGTTAGTGTTAGGCCTAGGGTTAGCATTAGAGTAAGGTTTATGTTTAGGGAAATGGATACAGTTAGAGTTTAGTTTAGGGCTAGGGTTATGGTTAGGATTAGGTCTTGAGTTTGGGTTAGGGTGAGGGTTAGAACTAGGGTTATGATTAGGGTTATGTTTAGCATAAGTGTTAGGTTATGAGCTATGAGTAGGGCTAGAGCAAGGGTTAGGTTAAAGGTTAAGTCTAGGGTTAGAATTATGGTAGTTTTAGGGTTAGAGTTAGGGTTAGGGCTAGGATTATCATTAGGGTTAGGGTTAGGTTTAGTGTAATGTATACGTTTTGATTTAGGTTTAGGTTTAGGGTTAGGGTAAGATTTAAGTTTAGGGGTACGGTTAGGGCTATGGCTATGTTTAGGTTTTTGGTAAGGTTTAGGTTTTTAGCTATGGTTAGGGTTACAGTGAGTGTTAGGTTTAGGGATAGGTCTAGGTTTAGTTTTCTGTTTAGGGGTAGGGTTATGTTTAAGGTTAAGGCTAGGTTTGCCAATAGGTTTAGGTTTAGGTTTAGTGTATTTTGTAGGTTTAGAGCTAGGGTTAGGGCTAAGGTTAAGGTTCGGATTAGGGCTAGGGTTGGGGTTAGATTTACGCATATTTCTAGGTTTATGTTTATGGTATGTGTTAGGTTTTGGGCTAGGGTTGGGACAAAGGCTAGGGTTAAGTTAGGATTAGGGATAGGGTTAGGGTTATGCTTAGGGCTACGTTAAGGCCTAGGATTAGCTCTAGGTTTTGTGTTATTTTTAAGCCTATGGTTATTGCTGTGGGTAATATAAGAAGTAGGGATATGAGTAGGGCTAGTTTGAGGGTTAGGGTTGTGGCTCGGTCTAGTGTTAGGTTTATATTTTGAGTTAGGGTAAGGTTTAGAGGTAGGTTTTCTATTAAAGGCTTCTCATTGTTCAGGTTAGAGTTAGCGTTAGGGTTATAGCCTGAATTAGAACTAGGTTTAGGTCTAGGGGTAGGGGTAGTGTTTGGGTTAGGGTAAGGATTATTGTTAGGGCTAGGACTAGGTTTTTGTTTAGGCCTAGGGTTGGAGTTAAGGCTAGATTTAGAATTAGATTTAGGTCTAAGGCAATTGGTAGAGTTAGGTTTAGGAATAAATTTATCAGTAGTGCCTGTGTTAGAGTTTGTTCTAGGGTTAGGGTCAGGTTTAGACCTAAGTTTAGTATTAGGGTCAGAATAAGGTTTAGGGTCAGAATAAGGGTTAGGGATAGGGTTAGGGTTAGGGCTATGGTTATGGTTAGGTTTATGATAAGGTTTAGGGTTTGAGCTGGGTTAGGTCTATGTTGAGGGTGAGGTTTAGGGTTAGGTCTAGCATTAGTTTTCTGGTTAGGTTTAGGGTGAGGATTAGGCCTAGGGTTATCAATAGACTTAGGGTTATATATAGGATAATGGCTATCTTTAGAGTTAGGTTTAGTACTAGAGTTAAGGTTAGGATTAGGGCTAGTTTTAGGGCTAGAGCTAAGTTTTTTCTTTAGTTCTAGGGCTAGAGTTATGGATAGATTATCATTAAGTTTAGGTCTAGGGCTACTCTTAGGGTTAGGTTTAGGTATAATGTTACCAATAGGGCTAATGTTAGGGTTCAGTTTAGGGTTAGGTTCAGGTTTAGACCTATGATTAGTGTTAGGGTCAGAATAAGGGTCAGGGTTAAGGTTAGGGTTTGGGTTATGGTTAGAGCTAGAATGAGGACTAGGTTTAGGACAACTAATAGGGTTAGGGTTTGGGATAGGTGAAGGAACAGATTTAGGATTAGAATTAGAATTAACATTAGCATTAGGTTTAGGGTTGGCATAGGGTAAGGCATAATTTTAGAGCTAGGGTTAGGGCTAGGGTTAGGGTTAAAGCTGGGTTTAGGGCTCGGATTAAGGCTAGTTTTGTGTTAGGGTTATGACTAGTGTTAGAGCAATGTCTATTGTAAGAACTATGGTTCTTAGGGTTAATTTTAGTGTTATGGATAGGGGTTAAACCTCTAGTGTTAGGATTAGGTTTAAGGTTAGCATGAAATATAGAGCTAGTTTTAGTTTTAGGTTAATAGTCAGGGTCAGATTTAGATTTCAGGTTAGGATTAGGACTCAAATTAAGGCTAGGGTTACTGTTAGGGTTCAGTTTCAGGTTATGGTGGTGTTTAGAGCTAGGGTGAGTGTTAGGATATGAGTCAGAGTTAGGGATAGTATTAAGGTTAAGACTAGGACTCGAATTAGGGCTCGGTTAAGGTCTAGGTTTAGTTTTAAGATTTGGTTTAATTTAAGGATTAGGGTTATGGTTAGTGCTTGGATTTGATTTACTGCAACAGTTAGTGTTATGGCTAGTTTTATGATTAGCGTTAGGGATAGGTCTAGTGTTAATGTTAGGCTTAGGCTTAGGGTTAGGGTTAGATTTAGAGTTAGCATTAGATCTAGGGTTAGGACTAGGAATAAAAATTTGGCAATGGTTATGGCTAGGTTTAGGGCTAGGTTTATGATTACAGTAATGGATAGGGTTAGATGTAGGGATAGGGATAATGTGAGGGTTAGAGTTAGTCTTAGGTCTTGGGTTAGGGTTAGGGTTAGGGATAGGGTTAAATTAGGGCTAGGATTAGGGCTAAGATTAGTGTTCACCTTAGGCCTAGCATTCTGGTTAGGGTTAGGTTTAAGTTTAGGTTAAGGAATGGCATTATAGCTAGGTTTAGAGATAAGGTGAAGATTAGAATTAGGGTTAGGGCTATGGTTAGGTTTAGGGTAAGGATTAAGGTTAAGTTTGTGGCTAGGATGAGGGCTATGCTTTATTTTAGTGTTAGGGCTAGGGCTAATATCAGATCTAGGGTTATAGTTAAAGATAGTTTTAGGGTTAGGTTTATGTCTACATATAATATAAGGGTTAGGTTTAGGGTTATGTCAGGTTTAGAGCTAGGGTCAAGGTCTGGGTTAGAAGTTTGGGATAGGTTGAGGTTTAAAGTTAGGGCTCGAGTTTGCATTATGGTTAGTGTTAGTGTAATTATAATATGAGGTTAGGGTTTAGGTTTGGTTTAGTATTAGGGATAGGATTAGGTTTAGCCTAGAGTTATGGTTATTGCAATGGATAGGGATAGATATACGTTTAAGGCTAGGGTTATGGTTTTGATTAGGGCTAGGGTTAGGATTAGAGTTAGGGTTAAAGCTCGGGTTAGGGCTTGGATTAGGGCTAGGTTTTGGGTTAAGATAATGCTAGGATTAAGGGTAAGGCTAATGTAAGTACCAGGGTTACAATTAGGGTTAAATTAAGGGTTAGAGTTAGTGGTAGGTCTAGTGTTAGGTTTAGGGTTAGGGTTAGGGTGATATTTAGACAAGGGTTAGTATTATGGTCAGAGTCAGGGTCAGTGTTAGTTCTAGCTTTCAGCTTAAAACTGTGTTTAGAGCTAGGGTGATTGTTAGGATATCAGTCAGGGTCAGGGTTAGCTTTAAGGTTAGGTTTATGACTTGAATTAGGGCTAGGGTTACTGTTAGGGTTTGGTTGAAGTTTAGGGTGGTCTTTCGAGCTAGGGTGTTAGGATATGAGTCAGGGTCAGGCTAAGTTAGGGTAAGGACTCGAATTAAGGCTAGGGTTATGTCTAAGTGTGTACTGTTAAGTTTGGTTTAAGTTAAGGTTTAGGGTTAGGGCTGTTTCTTAGTTTGGTTTTAGTCCTAGGTTTAGGGTTTGTGTTAGTTATAAGATTAGCATTAGGGTTAGGGCTAGTGTTTGTGTTAGGCTTGGGCTTTGGGTTAGGTTTAGATTTGGATTTAGTGTGATATCTAGGATTAGGGCTAGGTCTATCTATAGGGCAAGGGTTAGGGCTAGAGTTATGGTTATAGTAACAGATAGGGTTAGAACTAGGGCTAAGGCTAGGGTGAGAGTTTGATTTAGTCTTAGGCCTAGGGTTTTGGTTATTTTTATGGATAGGGCTAGGTTAGGGGTAGGATTAGGGTTAGAGTTAGTGTTCAGCGTTGGCCTAGTGTTAGGCCTAGGGTTATCAATAGAGTTAGGGTTATGTTTAGGATAATGGGTATCATTACAGTTAGGTTTAGTGCTAGAGTTAAGGTTAGGATTAGGGCTAGGTTTAGGGTTAGATTTAGGGATAGGTGTAGTATTATATTTAGGATAAGGGTTAGGATTTGAGCCAGGGTTAGGACTAAGGCGAAGGTTAGGGTAGGGTTAGGGCTACGGTTTGTGTTTGGGTTACACATAAGGATAGGTTAGGGACTAGGATAAGATCTAGGTTTTGTGTTAGGTTTAGGTCTAGGGTTAGGGCTATGGGTAATTTAAGAGCTAGGGTTATGATTAGAGCTAATATTAGGTTAAGAGTTATGGCTAGGTCTAGTGTTAGGTTTTGATGTTGGTTAGTCTCAGGTTTAGACATAGGTATACTGTTAAAGGCAAGGTCAGTGCTTAGGTTAGAGTTAGGGTTAGGGTGAAAGCCAGAATTAGGACAAGGTTAGGTTTAGGGGTAGGGTTAGTGTTTGTTTTATGTTAAGGGTTATTGTTAGGGCTAGGGCTAAGTTTTGTTTAGGTCTAGGGCTAGAGTTATTGTTAGATTTAGGATTTGGTTTAGGTTTAGTGCTAGTGTTAGTGTGAGGTGTAGGTATCATTTTAATATAAGGCTTGTTTTCAGGGTTCGGTTTAGGGTTAGGTTCAGGTTTAGACCTATAATTAGTGTTAGTGTCAGAATAAGGGTGAAGTGTAGGGTTAGGTATGGGGTTAGAATTAGAGCTAGAATGAGTGCTTGTGTTAGGACTAGAAATAGGGTTAGGCTAAGGATTAGGATTAGGACTAGAGTTAGCATTATGGATAGTGTTTGTCTTAGGGTAAGGTAAATTGTTAAGGCTAGCTTTAGGGTTAGGTTTAGGACTAGGGTTAGGGTTAGTGTTAAATCTAGTGTTAGGGCTCAGATTAGGGCTATTTTTGTTTTATGGTTAAGGCTAGTGTTAGGGATAAGGCCAATGTAAGAACTATGTTTACAATTAGGGTTAGTTTTAGGGATGGGATTTGGGCTGGTCTAGTGTCAGCATTAGCTTTAGGGTTAGGGTGATATTTAGAGCTATGGTTAGTTTTAGGCCTAGGACTTGAATTAGAGCTAGGGTTATGGCTAGTTGTAGTATTAGGGTTTGGTTTAGGTTAAGGTTTAGTGTTAGAGCAATGGCTCAGTTTTGTTTTAGGGCTAAGACTAGGGTTAGGGCTAGTTTTAGGATTAGCAATGGTATTAGGGCTAGTGGTATGGTGAGGTTTAGGCTTATGTTTAGGGTTAGATTTAGAGTTATGGTTAGATCTAGGGGGAGACCTATGGCTACGATGAGGGCTAAGGTTAGGGCTAAGGTAATGGATAGGGGTAGAAATAAAAATAGGGCTAGGGTGAGAATGAGTTAGTCTTAGGACTAGGGTTAGGGGTAGGGTTAGGGTTAGGGCTAAATTAGGGCTAGGATTAACGCTAGAGTTAATGTTAATGTTAGGCCTATGGTTAAGGCTAGGGTTTTGGTTTGTGTAATTGTTAGGGTTAGGGTTAGTTTTAGGGGATGTGATGGGCTTATAGTTAGGTTCAGGTCTTGGTCGAGGGTTAAAATTAGGGATAGAGCCAGGGTGAGGGTTTGGATTAGGATAAAGGCTAGGTTTAGGGCTAGGATGAGGGCTAGGTTTTGTGTTAGTTTAAGGTCTAGAATTAGGACTAGGACTAATGTCAGGTCTAGGGTTATGGTTAGGGTTAGGTTTATGGCTAGGTCTAGTGTAAGGGTTAGGTTTAGGGTAAGGGTCAGGTTTAGAGCTGGGTGTATTATTAGGGTCAAATTCCAGGTTAGGGTTTACTTTAGGTTAATGTTTAGGGTTAGGGCTCAAATTAGCATTACGGTTAGATTTATAGTAATGAGTGGGATTAGGTTTAGGTTTCAGGTTAGGTATAGAGTAATGTATAGGGTTAGTTTTAGGGATAATGCTAGGTTTAGGCCTAGGGTTAGCATTTGGGATAGGCTTAAGTGTAGGATAATGGATAGAGTTAGTGCTAGTGTTAGGGATTGGGATAAAGTTAGGATTAGGACTAGGGTTAGGATTAGGCCTAGGTTTAGTGTTAGGGTAAGGTTTAGTTAAGTTTTTATGGTTACGGCTAGGGCAAGGTTTAGGGTTACATTCAGGGCTATGGTTAGAATTAGGGTTAGAGTTAGGACTAGGGTTAACATTAGTGTTAGGGTTATATTTAAGATAATGGAAAGAATTTGAGGTAGGATTTGTGCTATGGTTAGAGTTAGGATTAGGGCAAGGGTTAGGGTTAGGGTTAGGGTTACATTTAGGGTAAGAGAGTTTGAGCTAAGATTAGGGCTAGGCAAGTGTGAGGGTTAGGGCTAGGGCTAAGGTTAGGATTAGTTTTAAAGCTAGTTTTAGCTCTACATTTAGGGCTAGGTTTTAGGGGCAGGATTATGTCTAGTGTTAGGACTATGGGTAACGTAAGAACTAGAATTATGTTTATGGCTAGTTTTAAGTTTAGGGTTATGAATAGGTCTAGTGTTAGGGTATGTTTTTTTGGTTAGGATAAGGTTAGGAGCTAGGGTTTATGTTAGGGTAAGGGTCAATGTTCAGGTTAGCATTGGATTTACTGTTAGGAGCCCAATATTACTAAGGTTAGTTCTAGGGTTATTGTTAGTCATTGCATTAGACTAATGGGTATTGTTAGTGCTGGAGCTAGGTTTTTGTTTAGGGCTATGGCTAGAGTTATGGCTATATTTAGGATTATGTTTAGGTCTCGTGATAATGTTATTGTTAGGTTTAGGTATAGGTTTACCCATAGGGCTAATGTTAGTGTTTGGTTTCGTGTTAGGGTAAGGCTTAGACCTAGGGTTAGTATTAGGTTCAGAATAAGGGCACCAGGGTTCCTGGGACAGAGCCAGGATCCAGAAGGCACCCTGATCCCTAAAGGCACACCAAGTCTTCCCTGAGCTGAGCTGTGTTGGGTCTCCCCTCATAACGTAGTCCTCCTGCTCACTGGGAGCAGAGACACCTGAACCTCTCTTGCAGGGGGTGGCCAAGGTGCCACCCCCTTGTGCACAATTCCGATTGGCTGCTCTGAGCAGCCAAACATGGTGCTCATGTTTTTTCTAAAACTTTAAAACTTGAAGTAGATAGTAAAATGGCTCTTTTCCTCCCTCTTGGGTTTACCATTCAGAGAAACAATGGCTAAGATACCAAAACCACAGACCCACCGCCCTCATATACTCAGGTTAGAATGCCAAATCACCCAAGACTGATATTACAAGACTTTTTTAAAGTGTCTACAGCTCTGTGTGCAGTTGTAGATGGTGAGGGACATTTTAATGGCACAGCATGAATGTTTTTTTCCCTAGGGCTACCAGAAGAGGAAGTGATACCTATTTGTGATACCACATTCCCTTTGTCTCAGTCCAAGGCCATTAGCCATTAGAGTATTTCTCACCATGATGGTGATTCAGCAGGGATGACATCATCATCATCATCATCTCATTCAGGGCGATTTCCACCCCCCATAAACCCAAGGGCAGGAGCCCCCCTTAGCTAAATCCCTCCTGGAATCTGCAATAGAAGTCTCTGGGGCACTCAGGAAGGGTTGGGCCGGAATTATATATAAGCTGCCATATATTATGTAGGAGAAGTTAGCTTCTCAGTCATCTCCCTCTTTCCTTTATGAGGGGCATGAAGGAGGGTGCTGAGCTAGGTAAGACCCCCCCATCCGTGTACCGACAGGCACAGGTCCCCAGATGAGAACCTGGATGCTCACATTCCTCATCCTTTCTGGACATTCAGGGACAGAAGCACATTCTTCACACTTGCCCCTCATCTAAGAGATGGCAGGGAAAAGCTGCAATAAAAGCTGCATCCTTCATCCAGAGATTTTAAAATCTTTTTTTATTCCATGATAACGTCATATTTTTAAGGGGAAAGGGAGGTCAGACAAGCTGCATTTCAGAAATGCTGTTGTAGTGGTTTTTAACACCTTTTACTCCTCTTATCTGGTGCTATTTTTAGAATCAGGAATAACCTTGACAACATTGGGGCTTTTTATACACTTTTTAAAAATACTCTCAAGACTTCTATTTTTATGTTTAACATTTGCATTTTTTTTTTTTTTTTTTTTGTAACTGGAGCCACATAACAAGTATGCGGAAAAACCATGCCTTGTTTTCAACTGTTTTTGCTAATTTTTAGGCTGAAAAATGACACGGATGCCTAGAGTTTACCTTATTCTGTTTAGTTAAAATCAGTATTTCTCTAAAAAAAAAAAAAAAGAGAAAGAAAAAGAAAATGGGTCAGGGATAGGCTTAGGGTTTGGGTTAGGGTTAGAGATTGAATGAGGCCTAGGGTTAGAACTAGTAATAGAGTTAGGGTTTGGGGTAGGCTAAGGATTAGGGTTAGGACTAGGGTACCATTAGGGTGAGGGTTGACATAGGGTAAAGGATAGTGTTAGTGCTAGGGTTAGGGTTAGGATTAGTGTTAGCATTAGGGTTAAAGCTAGGGTTAGGGTTAGGATTAAGGATAGGTTTTGTGTTAGGTTTAGGAGTATTGCTAATGTAAGACCTGGCATTAAGTTTAGGGCTAGTTTTAGGATTAGGGTTAGGGCTAGGAAAAGTGTTCGGGTTAGGTTTAGGGTTAGGGTGATGTTTAGAGCTAAGGTTAGTTTTAGCATCAGTGTCAGGGTCATTATTAGTTGTACGATTAGGTTTAGGACTCAAACTAGGGCTAGGGTAAGTGCTAGGTGTAGTATTATTGTTTGGTTTAGGTTAAGATTTAGGATTAGAGCTGTAGCTCAATTTTGCTTGAATGCTATGGCTATGGTGAGGGATAGTTTTCAAATTAGCATTAGGATTAGGGCTAGTGTTAGGGTGAGGTTAGGTTTTAGTTTAGGGTTAGATTTGGAGTGTGGGTTATATCTAGGTTTAGGGCTAGATCTATGTTTGGGGCTAGGGTTAGGGCTAGGCTTTGGGTCATGGTAAGGGATAATATTAGAACTAGGGCTAGGGCTAGGGCAAGAGTTAGAGTAAGTCTTAGGGCTAGGGATATGATTAGATTCAGGGTTAGGTCTAAATTAGGTTTAGGATTACAGCTAGGTTAAGTATTAGGGCTAGGCCTTGGTTTAGGGCAGGTTAGAATTAGGGTTAGGGTATGGTATGTTATTGTAGCTAGGTTAAGGGCTTTGATGAGGATTCACTTTAGGGTTAGACCTAGTGTTAGGGTTAGGGTTTGGATTAAGGCTAGGTTTAGTGCCAGGATTAGGGCTTTATTTTTTTTTAAGCATAATGGTTAACATTAGGGCTAGGGCTAACATTAGGGCTTGGGCTAGTGTTAGGTCTAGGGTTATGGTTAGGGATAGTTTCAGGGTTAGTTTTATGGCTATGTATAGTGTAAGGTTCAGTTGAGGGTTAGGGTCACTTTTGGAGATAGGGGTATTATTAGGGTCAGGGTAATGGTTAGGGTTTGTTTAGGTTAAGGTTTAGGGTTAGGACTCTAATTAGGTTAGGATTATGTTTAGGGTTAGGATAATGGATATGGTTAGGTTTAGGGTTCAGGTTAGGTTTATGGTAATGAATAGGGTTAGGGTTATGGATAGAGTTAGGGTTATCCTAGGATTAGTAGTAGGGTTAGGGTTAGGGTTTAGGTAATAGATAGGATTAGAGCTAATGTTAGGGCTAGGGTTATGGTTAGGATTAAGGCTAGGGTTAGGATTATGTTTACAGTTAGGTTAGGTTTAAAGCTAGTGTTAGGGTTAGGGTTAGGGCTAGGTTTTAGACTAGGTTAGGGTTAGGGTAGGGCTATGGCTAACATAAGAACTACGGTTATGATTAGGGCTAGTTTTAGGGTTAGGGTTAGGGCTTGGTCTAGTGTTAGAGTTAGGTTATGATTAGAGTGATGATTGGAAATAGGGTTAGTGTTAGGGTCAGAGTCAAGGTCAGTGTTAGTTTGAGGGTTATGGATAACAGTAGAATAAGGCTAGAGTTATGGGTAGGTGTAGGGTTAGATATTGTGTTAGGGTTAGGGCAAGAATTAGGGCTAGATCTAATGTCAGATCTGAGGTTACAGTTAGGTTCGTGTTAGGGTTAGGGATAGGGCTCAGTTTTGTTTTGGAGCTACAGCTAGGTTTAGAACTAGTTTTAGGATTAGTGGTAGTGTTAGGGCTAGTGGTAGGGTGAGTTTCAGGCTTAGGTTTAGGGTTATATTTAGAGTTATGGTGAGATCTAGGGTTAGGATTTGGGCTAGCTTTAGGGGTTAGATTAGGGCTAGTGTTAGGGTTATGGTTACAAATAGAGTTAGTACTAGAAATAGGTCTAGGGCAAGAGTTAGTGTTAGTCTTAGGGGTAGGGTTAGAGTTAGGGTTATGATTAGCACTAAATTAGGGCTATCATTAGAGCTAGGGTTAGTGTTAGGGTTAGGGTTAGCGTTATTGTTAGTGTTGGATTAGGGTTAGGGTTAGGGTTAGGGGCAGGGTTTTGGTTATACCTAGGTTCAGAACTATGGTGAAGGTTGAAATTAGGGATTGGGCTAGGGTTAGGGTTCAAGTTAGGATTAAGTCTAGGTTTAGGGCTAGGATGAGGGCTTGGTTTTGTGTTAGGTTTAGGGCAAGAATTAGGTCTATGGCTAATGTCAGTTAGGGTTATGCTTAGGGATAGTGTTAAGGTTAGGTTTATGGCTAGGTCTATTGTAAGGGTTAGGTTTCTGGAAAGGGTCTGGTTTTAAAGCTAGGTGTATTGTTAGGGTAAGTGTCTTGTTTAGGGTTTGTTGTAGGTTATGGTTTAGGGTTAGGGCTTGACTTAGCATTAGGGTTAGGGATTGGGTTAGAGTAATTTATAAGGTTAGGTTTAGTGTTCAGGTTATTTTTAGGAAATGGATAGGGTTAGTGTTAGAGATAGGTTTAGAGTTAGGCCTAGGGTTAGCATTTGGATTAGGCTTATGTTTAGGGTAATGGATAGGTTTAGGGCTAGGGTTATGGTTAGGATTAGGGCTAGGGTTATGGTTAGGGTTAAGCCTAGGGTTAGTGTTAGGGTTAGGTTTAGGGTAAGTGTTAGGTTTTGAGCTATGTTTAGGGCTAGGGCAATGGTTAGGTTTTGTGTGACATCTAGGTTTAGGGTTAGGGTTAAGTTAGAGCTAGATTTATCGTTAGGGTTAGCGTTATGTTTAGGGTAATGGATAGAGTTAGAACTAGGGTTTGTCCTTGGTTATGGTTTAATTAGGACTAGGGTTGTGGTTAGGGTTAGGTCTAGATTTATATTTGAGCAAGGTTTTGTGTTTGAGCTAGGGTTAGGGTTAAGGCAAGGGTTAGGGTTAGGGTAAGGTCTAGGGTTAAGGTTTGGTTTACGCTTAGAGATAGGTTTTTTTGTGAGGTTTGGGGCCTACATTAGGACTATATGTAATGTAGACCTAACGTTAGGGTAATGGCTAGGTCTATTGTTAGTATTATGGCTAGATTTTGTATTAGCATAAGGTTTAGAGCTAGGATTTGTGTTACAGAAAGGGACAGTGTTTGGGTTAGTGTTATGGCCATAATTAGGACTAGGTTTATGTTTAGAGGTAGAGGTAGTGTTTGGGTTAGGTTAAGGGTTATTGTAAGGGCTAAGGCTAGGTTTTTCTTTAGGTCTAGAGCTGGAGTTATGGCTAGATTTAGGATAAGGTTTTTGTCTAGGTCGAGTGTTAGGGTTAGGTTTAGGTATAGGGTTACCCATAGGGCTAGTGTTAGGGTTCAGTTAGGGTTAGGGTCAGGTTTAATCCTAGGGTTAGAGTTAGGGTCAGATTAAGGGTCAGGGTTAGGGTTAGGATTTGTGTTAGGGTTAGAGCTAGAATGAGGGCTAGGGTTAGGACTAGTAATAGTGTTATGGTTTGGGGCAGGCTAAGGATTAGGGTTAGGACTAGGGTAGCATTAGGGTGAAGGTTTGGCTTGGGGTAAGGGATAGGGTTAAAGCTAGGGTTAGGTACAGGTCTAGGTTTTGTTTAGGGTTAGGTTTTAAGCTAGGTTTAGGTCACGGAATAGAGCTAGCTTTTCTGTTAGCACAGGGCTATGGCTAATGTAAGAACTGGTGTTTCGATTAGAGCTAGTTTTAGGGTTAGGGGTAGGGCTAGGGCTAGTGTTCTGGTTAGGTGTAGTGTTAGTGTGATGTTTAGAGCTAGGCTTATTGTTAGGATCTGAGTCAGGGTCAGAGTAAGTTCTAGAGTTAGGTTTAGGACTCAAATTAGGGCCAGGGTTAGGGCTAGGTATAAGCTTAGGTTTTAGTTTAGGTTAAGAATTCGCGTTAAGCCTATGACTCGGTTTTGCTTGAGTGCTAGGGCTAGGGTTAGTCTAGTTTTCCAATTAGCATTAGGGTTAGGGCTAGTGTTAGGGTGAGGTTTAGACTTAGGATTAGGGTTTGATTGAGGTTAGGGTTAGGTCTAGGTATAGGGCTAGGGCGAAAGTAGGAATGGGGTTGGGGCTAGGTTTAGGTCTAGGGTTATTGTTATGGTAAGGGATAGATTTAGAACTAGGGTTAGTGCTAGGGTGAGAGTTCGGGTTAGGGTTACAGTTAGGATTAGGTTTAGGACTAAATGTGTGTTAGGATCAGCGCTATGGTTAGTGTTAGGCCTAGGCCTTCATGTAAGGCTAGGGTTAGGGTTAGGATTAGTGTAAGGTATGATATTATAGCTAGGTTTAAGGCGAGGTACAAAATAGGGTTAGGGCTAGGGTTAAGGTTAGGGTTAGTATGAAGGCTAGGTTTAGTGCTAGGATTAGGGCCATGTTTAGGGCTAGGATTGGGGTTCGGTTTTCTGTTAGGGTTAGGGATAAAATTAGTGCTGGGGCTAATGTTAGGTCTAGGTTTATGGTTAGGGTTTGTTTTAGGATTAGGTTTATGGCTAGTTCTAGTGTAAGGTTTAGGTTGAGGGTTAGGGTCAGGTTTAGAGATAGGGTTATTATTAGGGTCACTGTCATGATTAAGGTTTGAGTTAGGTTAAGGTTTAGGATCAGGGCTTTCATTAGCGTTAGGGTTAGTGTTAAGGTTAGGGTAATGTTTATGGTTAGGTTTAGGTTTCAGGTTAGGTTTAAGGTAATGGACAAAGTTAGGGTTAGAGATAGGGTTAGGGTTATCCTAAAATTAGCATTAGGGTTAGGGTTAGGTTCAGGTTTAGACCTAGGTGTATTATAATGGTCAAGTCAGGTTTTGAGTTTGGATTAGGTTGAGGTTTAGGGTTAGTGCTGAACTAACTGAGGTTTAGGGTTAGTGCATTAGGGTTAGAGTTAGGGTTAGTGTAAGGGATAGGGTTAGGTTTTGGCTTCAGGTTAGGTTTAGGGTTCATGTTAGGTTTAGGTTAATGGATAGGGTTAGGGTTAGGTCTAGCATTAGCATTAGCTTCATGGTTATTGTTTGTGTAATTGATCGATTTAGAGCTATGGATAGGGCTAGGATTTTGTTTAGGATTAGGGCTAGAGTTAGGGTTAGGGTTATACTGAAGGCTAGGGTTAGGGTTAGGGTTAAGATTAGGATACAGGTTAAGGCTAGGGTTACGTGTAGGGTTAGGTCAAAGTTAGGGTTAGTGTTAGGGTTAGGGCTAGTGTAGGGGTTAGTGTTAGGCTTAGTTTTTTCTTACCATTAGGTTAAGGGTAAGGCTCATGGATTTAGTAAGTGTTAGGGCTAGGTTGAGGGTTCAGGTTAGAATCAGAGGCAGGGATAAAGGTAGATTTAAAGAATTAGCATTAGGTTTAGGGTTATGGTTAAGGTAATGGATATATTTATAGCTAGGGTTTGGGCTATGATAACGGTTAGGATTAGGGCTAGGATTAGGGTTTTGGTTTGGGCTAGGGTTTGTTTACCATAAGGATTAGGGTTTGAGCTAGAGTTAGGTCAAGGGCTAAGTTTTGGGCTAGGTTCAGCGTTAGGTCTAGGGATAAAATTACAGTAGGTTTAGGGTTAGGGTTAGGATTAGGGCTACTTTTATCATTAGGGTTAGGATAAGTGTTAGGGTAATGGATATGGTTAGATGTAAGTTTAGGTTAAGGTTTAGGGTTAGATTTAGTTTTAGGGTTAAGCTTAAGGCATAGTTAGGTTTAGCTTTCTGGTACAGGTTAGGGTTTGAGTTAGAGTTAGAGCTATGGCAAGTGTTAGGATTAGTTTTAGGTCTAGGGTTAGTTTTCCGGTTAGGGTTAGGGTTAGGGTTAGGGTTATGGCTAGGGTTATCAATAGGGTTAGGTTTAGGGTTAGGGTAATTTGTATGTTCAGAGCTAGTTTTACGGATATGGTTAAGTTTAGGGTTAGGGATAGGGTTAGGATTAGAGTTAGGGATAAGTCTAAATTTATATTTACAGCAAGAGTTAGGCATTGAGTAAATTTAGGACTAAGGCTACAGTTAGGGTTAGGATTAGGGCTAGGGTTAGGGTTAGTGTTACACCTAGTGTTAGGTTAAGGCCTAGTATTTACTCTAGGTTTTGTGTTAGGTTAAGGTGTAGGGTTAGGGCTATGGGAAATGTAAGAGCTAGGATTATGTTTAGGACAAGTTGTAGGGTTAGGGTTATGGTTAGGTCTAGTGTTAGGTTTATATTTTCTGTTAGGGTCAGCTTTAGAGTTATCTTATTGTTAAATGCAGGGTCCATGTTCAGGTTAGTGTTAGGGTTAAGTTTAAAGCCAGAATTAGGACTAGGTTTATGTCTAGGGGTAGGGTTAGACTTTGCATTAGGTTAAGGATTATTGTTAGGGCTAGGGCTAGGTTTTTGTTTAGGTCTTGGGCTAGGGTTAAGGCTACATTTAGGATTAGGTTTAGGTCTAGGGCTACTGGTAGAGTCAGGTTTAGTATAAGTTTACTGGTAGACCTAGTGTTAAGGTTTGGTCTAGGGTTAGAATCAGGTTTATACCTAGGGTTAGTGTTATGGTCGGAATAAGGGTCAGGGTTAGGGTTAGGGTTTGGGATAGGTTAGAGCTAGAATGAGGGCTAGGTTTAGGACTATTAATAGGGTTAGTGTTTTGATTAGCCTAAGTATTATGGATAGGTCTAGGGTTACCATTAGGGTGAGGGTTTTGCTTAGGTTTATGGATAGAGGTTAGAGCTAGTGTTAGGGGTAGGGTTAGGATTAGGGTTAGTGTTAAAGCTAGGTTTAGGGCTCAGATTATGGCTAGTTTTTGTGTTAGCATTAGGGCTAGGGATAGGGCAATGAATAATGCAAGAATCAGGATTACAATTTAGTTAGATTTAGGGTTTGTGTTTAAGATTATTTTTATGATTAGGTTTAAGGTTAGGATGAATTTAGAGCTAGGGTTATTGTTAGGTAGGAGTCAGGGACAGGGTTAGTTTTAGGATGAGGACTCAAATTAGGGTTAGGTTTTCTGTTAGGGTTTTGTTTAAGGTAAGAGTGGTGTTTCAGAGCTAGGGTGAGTGTTAGGGTATAAGTCAGGGTCAGGGTTAGTTTTAAGATTAGGGTTAGGACTCGAATTAGGACTAGGATTTGTTCTAGGTGTAATTTAGGGTTTGTTTTAAGTTAATGTTTAGGGTTAGGTCTATTGCTCGGTTTTGTTTTAGTTCTAGGGTTAGGTAGGGTTAGCACTAGTTTTATGATGAGTATTAGGGTTAGTTCTACTGTTAGTGTTAGGCTTAGGCTTATGGTTACAGTTATATTTAGAGTTAGGCTTAGAACTAGGGTTAGGCTAGGACTAAGGATAGGGCAAGGGTTAGGGCTAGGGTTAGAGCTAGGTTTAGAGTTAATGTAAGGGATAGGGTTAGACCTAAAATAAGGCTAGTGTGAGAGTTAGAGTTTGTCTTATGGCTTGGATTAGGGTTAGGGTTTGGATAAGGGTTAAGTTAAGGCCAGGATTCAGACTAGAGTTAGTTTTTAGTTTTTGCCTAGCGATAGGTTATGGTTAGGTTTATGTTTAGGTATAGGGATGGCATTATAGCTAGGTTTAGATGTAGGGTTAGGGTTAGAGTAGGGATAGGGCAATGTGTAAAGTTAGGGTTATGATTAAGGCTAGGTTTAGGGCAAAGATGAGGAATAGTGTTTTTTTTTTTTTTTTTTAGGTTTAGGGCTAGGATTAGGGCTAGGGCTAATATCCAGACTAGGGTTATGGTTAAAGACAATTTTAGGATTAAGTTTAGGACTACATCTAGTGTAAGGGTTAGGCTTAGGGTTAGGGTCATGTTTAGAGCTAGCGGAAATTTTAAGGTTAGGGTCAAGGTTAAGGTTTTGTTAAAGTTAGGATTTAGATTTAGGGCTCAAATTAGCATTAGGGTTAGAGTTAGGGTAATGATAGGGTTTAGTTTAGGGTTCAGGTTAGGTTTAGGGTAATTGATAGGGTTAGCATTAGCAATAGGGTTACGGTTAGGATTAGGGTTAGCATTAGGGTAAGGATTATGGTTATGGTAGTGGGTCAGATTAAAGCTTAGGTTAGAACTAGGGTTAAGGTTAGGAATAGGTCTTGAGTTTTGGTTAGGGTTAGGTTTAGAACTAGGGTTAGTTTTAGGGTTGTGGTTAATGTAAGGTTTCGGTTTTGAGCTAGGGTTATGGCTAGGGAGAGAGTTAGTTTTAGGGATAGGTCTAGGGATAGGATTATCGTAGAGTTAGTGTTAGGGCTAGGGTTATCATTAAAGTTAGGTATAGGGTTAGGGTAACGGTTAGGGTTAGATATAGCATTAGGGTTAGGTTTAGATTCTGTTTAAGGTTAGGATTAGGGCTATGGTTATGTTTAGGTTTACAGTTAGGTTTAGGGTTTGATTTAGG
This sequence comes from Marmota flaviventris, assembly GCF_047511675.1. Taxonomy (NCBI): domain Eukaryota; kingdom Metazoa; phylum Chordata; class Mammalia; order Rodentia; family Sciuridae; genus Marmota; species Marmota flaviventris. The sequence goes on along the minus strand of NC_092504.1, from coordinate 77,705,592 downwards.
GTTAGGGCTATGCCAAGTGTTAAATTTAGGATCATGTCTAGGGTCATTTTTCCAGTTAGTTTACCCTAATACTAGACCTAGTCTTAACCCTAATCCTATAACTAGCCCAAATCGTAACCCTAGTCAGTACATTGGCTGTAAATTTAAACATAGCCCTAACTCTAACCAAAACCTAGCTCTAAACTGAAACCTAACCTTAGCTTTAACCCTTACACTAATTCTAACACTAGCCCTAACCCTAACCCTAATCCTAAACATAGCCCTAACCCTAGCTCTAACCCTATCCCTTACCCTAAGTTAACCCTAACCATAATGCTAACACTAGCCTTAACTCTAATCCTTACTTTAACCCAAAACCTAATCCTATTAGTAGCCCTAAACTTAGTCCTCATTCTAGCTCTAACCATAGCCCAATCCTGACACTTATTCTGACCCTAACCTTAAACTGAACCCTAACACTAGCACTAGCAATAAACCTATACCTAAACCTAACCCTAACACTAGCCCTAAACCTAACCCTAACCCTAGCACTAATCCTATCCCTTACCGTAAGCCAAACCCTAAACTTAATGCTAACCCTAGTCCTAACCCTAATCCTTAGCCTAACACAAACCCTAACTTTATTACTATTCCAAATCCTAGCCATCATTCTAGTTATAACCATAACCCAAACACTAACCCTAACCTTGACCCTAACCATAAACCAAACTCTAACATTAGCCCTACCTGTAAACCTATACCTAAACCTAACTCTAACACTAGCCCTAGACATATACCTAATCCTAAATCTAGCCATATCTCTCACCCATGACCGAAACAAAAACCTAGCCCTAGCCCTAATGATAGCCCTTAACCTAACCCAAACACTAACCCTACATCTAGACCTAACCAATCCTAATTTAGACTCTATCCCTAACACTAATCCTAATCCAAATACAGACCCTGACACTAAAACTAACTTAGCTTTAAAACTGACCTTAACCAAAACATAAACCTAACACTAGACCTAGCCATAACCCTAGTCCTTATATACCCATAGCCCTAACCCTAGCTCCAAACCTAACACAAAATCTAGCCCTAATCCTAGGCCTAAACCTAGTCCTAAGCATAACCCAACCCTCATCTTAGACCTAAACCTAGCTAAAACCCTAACCCTAACTGTAAACGTAACCCTAGCCCTATCCCTAAACCTAACACTAACCCTATCCCTAATCATAATATTAATACTAGCCCTAATACTATCTCTAAAATTATCCATTACAATAAACCTAACCCTCAACCTAATGATAACCCTAGCTCTAGCTCTAACTGTAAACCTAATCCTAGACCTAACCCTAAACCTAATCCTCATCATAGCCCTAACCCTAGATCAAATCCTAAGTTATACACTAACTAAACCTAGCCTAAACCCTAACACTAACCCTAAACCTAAAACTACCCCTAACCCTAACTTGACACCTAATCCTATCCATTAAACTAACTGTAAATGTAACCTTAGCCCTAACCCTAACTCTAACACTAAACTTAAAGTATATCTAATGCTAGACATAACACTAAAACTAACTCTCACCCTAGCACCAACCCTAGCTCAAAACCTAACCTATATCCTAAACCTAACCCAAACACTAACCCTAGCCCTAGCCCTAACCCTAACCCTAACTCTAGCCCTAATCCTAACCAAAACGCTAGCCCTAAACCTAGCTCTAATGCTATGGATTACCCTAACAATAACCATAACACAAATGCTAACCCTAGGCCTAACCCTATCCCCATAGCTAACCCTAACAATACCCATTATCCTAATCTTAACCTGAATCCTAATCTTAAACCTATCCATTACCCTAAACCTAACTCTAACCCAAAGCCTAATTTGAGCCCTAACCCTAAAACTTAACCTAACCCATAACTGAAACCTGAAGCTCACCTTAAAAAAAAACACCTAATTCTAAACTTGATCCTTATCCTAAACCTAACCCTTATACAAGACGTGGCCATGAAACTAACCCTATAACTACCCCTAGTCATAACCCTAAACCTGACATTATCCCTATCCCTAAAAATTGCCCTAAACCTAAAAAAAAAGCCCTAGCCCTCATCCTAACACCAAATCTAGCCTTAATCCTAACCCAAACCTAACCCTATCCCTAAACCTAATTCTAATTATCGCCCTAGCCCTAAACCTAGCTATAACCCTATCTCTTCCCCTAAACATAACCCTAAACCTAACCCTAAACATAGCCCTAAAATTAGGCCTAACCCTACCACTAATCCTAGACCTATTCCTAAGCCGAGTTTAGCCCTAACACTAATGCTAACCCTAGCCTTAAGACTAAATCTAATTCTTGCCTAACCCTATTACTAGTTCTAACCCTATCCCTTACCATAAACTTAGCCTTAGCCCTAAAACATAACCAAGCTATACCACTAACCCTAAACCTTAACTTAAACCAAATCCTAACCCTACATCCAGCCCTAAGCCTAGCCCTAATTCAAGTCCTATTGCTAACCTAAATCTATCCCTGAACCTGATTCTGAACCTAACACTAATCGTAGCTCAAAACATCACCCTAAACTTAAACCTAATCCTAAAACTAGACTTAGTCCTAACTGTAACCCTAAAATTAGCCCCAATCATAACCCTAGTTCTTACATTAGCCATATCACCAACATTAGCCCTAACAAAACCCAAAACCTAGCCCTAATCTGAGCCCAAATGCTAGTTTTAATCCTAACTCTATCCCTAAATGTAGCTCTAACCCTTATCCTAAACCTAACCCTAACTTTAATCCTTACACTAACCCTAAACCTAACCCTAAACCTACCCAAACCCTAACCAAAACCCTAGCCCTAACCCTAGCTCTAACCATATCCAATACCCTAACCCTAACCCTAACCCTAATGCTAACCCTCAGCCTAACCCTAACACATTCCCTAACCCTAACCTATCCATTATCCTAAACATAACCCTAACCCTAAAGCTAACATAATACTAGACCTAGACATAACCATAACTCTAAAACTAGCCCCAATTGTAACCCTAGTTCTTACATTAGCCGTAGACCTAAAGCTAACAAAAAACAGCACTAATCTGAGCCCTAACACTAATTTTAACTCTAACTCTAGCCCTAACCCTAACCCTAAGCCTACCCCTAACCCTAGCCCTAACCCTAACACTAACCCTGTCCCTTACCCTAAGCCAAACTCTAACACTAAAGCTACCTAGTATTAACCTAATCCTTAGCCTAACCCAAACCCTAACTCTATTACTAGTCGTAACACTAGCTCTCAGTCTAGCTCTATTCCTATCCAAAACCCTAAATCTAACACTGACTCGTATTCTGACCCTAATACTAACCATAGGTCTAAACCTGACCCTAACCATAAATCAACTCCTAACATTGGTGCAACCTGTAACGGTATACCTATACCTAACCCTAACAGTAAACCTAGATCTACACCTAATCTTTCATCTAGCAATAACTCTAGCCTGAGCCCTAAACAAAAACCTAGCCCTAGCCTGAACAATAACCCTTAATCTAACCCAAACACTAACTCTACCCATAGACCTAACCCTAGTCCTAATGCAAGACCTAATCATAAACCTAACCCTAACCCAAACACTGACCCTTACCATAACACAAACCCTAGCTCGGTTTAGGGTTAGCTTAGGGTAGGGAATAAGATTAGAGCTAGGATTAGGGCTATGTTTAGGGTTAGGGTTAGGGTTAGGGCTAGCGTTCGGTTTAGGTTTAGGGTTAAAGATACGGTTAGGTCTTGCATTAAGGCTAGGTTTTGGTTGGAGTTAGGGCTAGTTTTAGAGTTATGGCCAATATATTGTCCAGGGCTATGATTTTGGCTAGTTATAGGGTTAGGGTTAGGGTTAGGACTAGGTCTATTGTTAGGGCTAGGTATAACGTTTAGGGCTAGGGTTAGTGTTAGGGTCAAATTCAGGATCAGAGTAGTTTTAGCGTTAGGGTTTGGAGTCAAATTAGGGCTAGGGTTAGGGCTAGGTGTAGGGTTAGGTTTTGGTTTAGGTTAAGTTATAAATTAGGGCAATGACTCGGTTTTGTTTTAGGGCTAGGACTATGGTTAGGGCTAGTTTTAGGCTTAGCATTAGGTTTAGGGCTAGTGTGAGGCTTAGGTTTAGGCTTAGGGTTAAAGTTAGATTTTGATTTAGGATTAAATCTAGGGTTACGTCTAGGGCTAAGTATAGGGCTACTGTTATGTCTTGGTTTATGGCTAGGATTAGGGTTATGATAAGGCACAGGGTTAGAACTAGGAATAGGGCTAGGGTGAGAGTGAGAGTTAGTCTTACGGCTAAGCTTAGTGTTTGGTTAGGTATAGGGCTTAATTAGGGCTAGTAATAGGGCTAGGTTTATGGTTATGTTTAGGCATAAAGTTAGTTTTAGGCTTAGTGTTAGGTTTTATGTAAACGATGTGGTTAGAGCTAGGGATAGGGCTAGGGTGAAGTTTAGAATTAGGGTTAGGGCTAGGGGTTCATTAGAGTTATGATTAAGGCTAGGTTTTAAGGCTAGGAGGAGGGCTAGGGTTTGTGTTAGGGTTAGGGCTAGGATTAGTGTTAGGGTGAATGTCAGGTCTAGGGCTTTGGTTAGAGATAGTTTTAGGGTTAGATTTATGGCTACGCTTAGTGTAAGTGTTAGGTTTTGGGTAGGGGTCAAATTTAGAGCTAGGGGTATTATTAGGGTCAGGGTCAGGTTCAGGGTTTTATTTAGGTTAGGGTTTAGGGTTAGGGCTTGAATTAGCATTAGGGTTTGGATTAGGGTAATGATTGGTTTTGGTTTAGGGTTCAGGTTAGATTTAGCATAATGGATAAGGTTACGGTTGGGATAGGGTTAGATTTAGGCCTAGGGTTAGCATTATAATTAGGGTTATATTTAGGGTAATTGATAGGGTTATTGCTAAATTTAGGTCTAGGGTTATGGATAGGATTATGGCTAGGGTTAGGAATAGGGGTATGGAATTATTTTTGTGTTAAATTTAGGGCTAGAATTATGGCTAGGGCAAATGTCAGGTCTAGGATTATGGCTAGGGATAGTTTTAGGGTTAGGTTTATGGCTAGGTCTAGTATAAGCGTTAGGTTTAGGGGTAGGGTCAGGATTAGAGCTAGGTATATTATCATGGGATGGGGCAGATTCAGAATTTGGGTTGGGTTAAGGTTTAGGTTTAGGGCTAGAATTGGCATTAGGGTTAGAGTTACGGTAATGATAAAGATAGGTTTAGGATTCAGGTTAGGTTTAGGTTAATGAAATAGGTTAGGGTTAGGGATAAGTTTAGGGCTAGGCCTAGGGTTACCATTCGATTTATGGTTATGATTAGGGTAATGGATAGGGTTAGAGCTAGTGACAGGTCTAGGGTTATAGTTAGAATTCTGGCTAGGGTTAGGGGAAATTTTAGGGCTATATTCTGGTTTAGGATTAGGTTTAGTGTTAGGTTTAAAACCAGGGTTAAGGCTCGAATTAGTGCTTGGTTTTGGGTTTGGTTAGGGCTAAGATTAGGGCTATGGTAATGCATGAAATAGTGTTGAAATTAGTACTAGTTTTGCGGTTAGGGTTAGGGCTAGGTCTAGTGTTACCGTTAGGTTTAGGGTTAGGGTGACATTTAGAGCAAGGGTTATGTTAGGTTTAGTGTCAGAGTCAGGGTTAGTTTTAGGGTTAGTGTTAGAACTCGAATTAGGGCTAAAGTTAGTACTAGTTGTACAGTTAGGGTTTGGTATATAGGTTGATTTTGTTTTAGGGCTATGGCTACGGTTATGGCTAGATTATGGATTAGCATGAGGGTTAGGGCTAGTGTTAGGTTAAGGTTTAGGCTTAGGGTTAGGGTTTGATTTTGAGTTAGGGTTAGATCTAGGGTTAGGGCTAGGGATAGGGATAGGGATAGGGTGATTGTTAGGGTGAGGGATAGGTTTATGGTAACATATAGTTAGAACTAGTGATAAGGCTAGGGTGAGAATTAGAGTTAGGTATAGTAGTAGTCTTAGGATTAGAGTTAGAGTTAGGGCTAAATTTGGGCAGGATTAGGGCTAGGGTTATTGTTAGAGTTTGGGCTAAATTAGGGATAGGATTAGGGCTAGATTTAGGGTTAGGGTTAGAGCTAAATTAGGGTTTAGGATTAGGGCTAGTGTTAGTGTTAGGATTAGGGCTACATTAGGGTTAATATTAAGGCTAGGGTTAGTGTTATTGTTAGACTAAGGGGTTGGGATAGAGTTAGGGTCAGCATTGGTGTTAAGGTTAAGTTTAGGGGAATGGGTGGGGTTATATCTAGCTTTAGTCATAGGGTGAGCTTTAGAATTAGGATTAGGCCTAGGGTTATGTTTCACTTAAGGATTAAGGCTAGGTTTCGGGCTAGGTTAAGGGCTAGGGTTTCTTTTAGGGTTAAGGCTAGGACCAGGTCTAGGGCTAATATCAGGTCTAGGGTTAATGTTAAAAATAATTTTACGGTTAGGTTATTGCTAGGTGTAGTGTAAGAGATAGGTAGGTTAAAGGTCAGCTTTAGCCTAGGATTATTTTTAGGGTCAGAGTCAGGGTCAGGGTTAGCATTTGGTTTAGCTAAAAGCTTAGGTTTCAGGCTCGAATTAGCATTAGGGTTAGGTTTAGGATAAGGGTAATTGACAGGGTTTAGTTTAGGTTTCATTTAAGGTAATGGATGAGTTAGGTTTAGCAACCGGGTTAGTGTTACCATTAGGGTTAGGGTTATGTTTAGTGTAATGGATAGGTTTAGAGCTAGGGTTGGGGCTAGGTTACGGTTTGGATTAAGTCTAGAATTAGGGTTAGGTTTAGCAATAGGGCTAAGGTGTGATTTGGGGTAAGTTTTAGGGTTACTGTAAGTGTTAGGTTTAGGGCAAGGATTATGGTTAGTCTTAGTGCTAGGGTCAGGGTTAGGGTTAGGGTTAGGGTTAGGGATGATTTTGCATGATTCAGCTTTGGGAAACTTTCACAAGGAAGAAACCAGAGTGCCCACATAGAACTGATTGAGTGTGTGCAGTTTTAAGCAGCGAGCACCAACACTGTTTGATTTAAGTTCCATTTCCATTTACCCGTATAGGTCAAAATGAATTAAACCTTAAAATATAAACTGTTCCTGATAGCAAACCATTGAAGGGATAAGGCCCAAATCTGGGGAAAATAGTAAGGCTAGGTAAAAGATGAATTATGCCAAGTATCAAATGAATTTGAACAAAATTCACTCTAACTCTAACACTATATCCAATCCGTCCCTAATCTAATTCTAACCTGTTTAGAGTACCTATGATCATAGAGTCCCAAACTTGGGGAACCTAGAGGCACAACTTAACAGATGAATCTTGTGCAGTATCAAAGAAATTTGATGAAAAATTCGGGGAGGTAATTTAGTACATTCATATTTCCCTGTTATTTTTTTTTCTTAAAGTGCTCATCAATAAACTGTTTTTCATGCTTTAGCTTAAGGAACTTTCACAAAGAAAAAAACAAAGAGTGCCCACAGATAGCTGACTGAGTGTGTGAAGTTTCATGCAGCTAGCACAAACACTGTTTGATTTCTAGCTCCATTTCATTCACACCTATAGGCCCTAATGAAGTGAAAACTGAAAATTCAAACTCTTTCTGACACTGAACCATTGAAACTTGAAGGCCCAAACTGGGGGAGCCTACTAAGGCTAGGTCAAGGACAAATCCTGTACACTATCAAATTAATCCAACTAAAAAACTTGAAGCTCTTTCAATTCATGGGTATTCCGCTTGCTTCTAATGCACCCAGAGATAAAGCTGTTACTTTCTCCTTCATCTTAGGGCTACTTCCATGGCAAACACCAGATTATGCTCACTGAAAATTGATGGAGTGTGTGAAGATTCAAGCAGCTAGCCCAAACCCTGGTTGATTTCCAGCTTCATTTCCATTCACCCCTACGTAGAAAAAAGAAGAGAAACATGAAAATTGAAACTGTTCCTGAAAGCAAATCCTTTATGTAGGAGGCCCAAACATGTGGAGTATAGTCAAAATAGGAAAAAGGTGAATCCTGCAGAGTATCATAGAAATTTGAAAACAAAACTAACTCTAACCCTAACACTAGTTCTAAACCTAGTCCTAACAGTAACCCTAACACTAACCTTAACCTGTTTAGAGTCCCTTTAATCCCAGAAGTCCCACACTTGGGGAGTCACGTTGGGTAAGTGAACAGATGAATCTTTCACAATATCAAACAAGTCTGACCAAATAATTGGAGAGGTAGTTGAGTATATGCATATTTCCCTGTTTTCTCCTAAAGTGCTCTCACATAAAGTTGTTTTGCATGCTTCAGATTAGGGCTATTTTTACAAGGAATAAACCAGAGAATGCCCACAGAAAACTGATTGAGTGTGTGAGGTTTGAAGTAGCTAGCACCAACCCTGTTGGATTTCCAGCTCCATTTCCATTTACATGCATAGGTCAAAATGAAATGAAAACTTAAAATACAAACTGTTCAGGAGAGCAAACCCTTGACCCAACAGGCCCAAACCTAGAGAATATAGTAATCCTAGGTAAAAGTTGGTTCCTGCCCAGTATCAAAGAAATTTGAACAAAAGTAAATGTAACAAACACTCACTGTAACCCTAGCCCAAATCTAATACTAAATCTAATCTAACCTGTTTAGAAAACCATTGATCACAGTAGTCCCCAAGTAAAGGAGCCCAGTGGGGCAACCTAACCAATGAATCCTGTGTGGTATCAAAGAAATCTGACCAAATAATTGGGGGAGGTATATCAGTACGTGCATATTTCTCTGTTTTCTCCTAATGTTCTCATTGATAAATTATTTTTTCATGTTTCAGTTTAAAGTACTTGGACAAGGAACAACTAGAGTGTGCCCACAGAGAGCTGACTGAGTGTGTGAAGTTTCAAGCAGCTAGTACTAACTCTGTTTGATTTCCAGCTCCATTTTCATTCACGTCTATTGGCCATAATAAAGTGAAACTTAAAAATTTAAACGATTTCTGACAGTGAACTGGCAAACCTTGAAAACTCAAACTTGGGGATCCTACTAAGAATGGAAAAGGATGAATCCTCTACAATATCAAAGTAATTAATGCAAAAAAAAATTGAAGCCTTTTCCTAAAGTGCTCACAGATAAAGCTCTTTCTTTCTAATTCAGCTTTGGGCTACTCCCAAAAGGAAAAAAAAAAAAAAAATAGGAGTGAATGTGCCCTGAGAACTGGTTGAGTGTGTGAAGTTTCAAGCAGCTAGCACAAAGCCTGTTTGAGTCCAGCTCCATTTCCATTCACCCCTATAGGGTAAAATGTGGTGAAAGATAAAAATTAAAACTACTCCTGAGAGATAACCCTTTTACTAGGAGGCCAAAACTTGGGGAGCATACTAAGAATAGAAAAAAGTTAAATCCTGCCCAGTATTCATAAAGTTGAAGAAAACTAACTCTAACCCTAATACTAGTTCTAACCCTAACTCTAACCATAACCCTAAGCCTAACCTGTTAAGAGAACCTTTGATCATAAAAGTTTTAAACTTGGGGAGACTTGTGGGGCAAGCTTACATATGAATCCTGCACAGTATCAAATAAATATGACCAAATAATTGGGGGAGGTATTTCAGTACAAGCATATTGCCCTCTTTTCTCCTAAAGTGCTCTTGGATAAAATTGTTTTGCGTGCTTCAGCTTATGGCTACTTTTATAAGGAAGAAACCAGAGAGTGCCCACAGATAACTGATTGAGTATGTGAAGTTTCAACCAGCTAGCACCAACCCTCTGATTTCCAGCTCCATTCTCATTTACCCATATAGGTCAAAATGAAGTGAGACATTAAAAACAAACTATTCCCAACAGCGAAGCATTGAACCGAGAACGCCCCAAACTGGGGCACATAGTAAAGCTAGGTAAAAGATAAATCTTCCCAGTATCAAAGATATTTGAACAAAACAAACTCTAACCCTAACCCTAACACTAGCTCTAAAGCTAGCCCTAACCCTAACCATAACACTAAATCTTACCTGTTTAGAGAACCATTGATCCTAAAAGTGCCAACCATGGGGAGCCTAGTGGAGCAAGCTCAAAGATGAATACTGTGTAGTATCAAAAAAATCTGATCAAATTTTTGGGAGACTTATTTCAGTACTTACATGATTCTCTGTTTTCTCCTTAAGGGCTCTCAGATACAGTTTCTTTTGCATGCTTCATCTTTGGCCTACCTTCAAATGAAAGAAACAAGAGAGTGACCACTAAGAACTAATTGTTTGAAGTTTCAAGCACCTCTGGTGAACCCTGTTTGATTTTCAGCTCAATTTTAATTCACATCAATAAGCCATAATGAAGAGAAACCTTAAAATACAAACTGTTCCTGAGAGTGAACCATTGAACCGACAAGGCCCAAACATGTGGAGCATAGTAAGGCTAAGTAAAAGATGAAACCTGCCCTGTATCATAGAAATTTGAGGAAATCTAGGGCTGCATGGGTGCTCTCGGTGCAGATGGAAGGCTGGGCTGCGGGTTTACTCTCGGCTCAGACAGTAGTCTCTTCCATGGAGGCACTCTCTGCACACACGGAAGGCAGCACAGAACACGGAGGCTTTACTTGCACGTCACCAAACCGAGCTCTGGAAACAGCACAAGGTCACTCCAGAACCACCCACCTCACCAAACACCCTACATGGGTAATAGATGGAATCCATCTTGCAAAATCTTACTCATCATGTATCAGTGGGCGTGGCTACCAGCTTGGTTCTTCAGCTTATCAGGTAGCTGGTTTCCAACTCCCCTACCTCCAGCTGAGATAACTCAAGATTTTTCACACTAGCTTTTGGGGAGCGTAGCTATCAATGAGGAACAGCAACTGTACAGGCACCTGGTTTCCAATTCAGAGATTAAGAGTAGGGAGGCTCCAGGTAGAAGCTTAAGCCCTCTCACCCTGGCGACCTCCACCATCCTGAGCACAGAAACCCAAGCTAGGAATAGACAACTCCACCTACTGCAAGGAAAGAAAAGAGAGATCTGATAGACTTTTTTCTTTCTTTCTTACTTTTCTTTTCTTGCTCTTCTCATCCATTCTCCTCTACTCTTCCCATCTGGTCCTCACAACATCAACATATGTGACACCAAGAACTTTCCATGAAATTGGACTTTAAGAACTGAATCACTAGAGTTGTGTAATATAGAGGAATGACATAGGCCCCACCTCACCGCCTCTTTAGTTTCTCTTATTTTCTTTCTCCCTCTCTTTCTTTATTCCTTGTTATGTTTTCTTCTTTTTTCTTTCTCCCTCTATCCCACTTTCAGCCTCCTAACCTTTACTATTTATACATAGGATAATTTAATGAATACAGATACGGAGTTTGAATTTATACCTTCTTCCATAAATCCCCCCTGTCTATTCATTAGAGTTATCCTCCAAAGTTGTTAAGTTATATTAATCACATACCCTCATTCCTTTCCCCCTTAACATAGCATCCTACCCCTGACCCTCAGTTCTCTATACACCACCAGAAATGGTATGCCTTTTATGAAAATAATGACTATATTCTAAATAATAATTGAAGCCAATATCTGTAGACACTGAGTCTAAATATAAATGTATTTATAATGGTTAGGCTTAGGCTTTGGGTTAGGGTTAGATTTAGAGTTAGGTTTTGATGTATGTTTAGGGCTAGGGCTAAGGATAGCACAAGGGTTAGATTTAGGATTATTTTAAGGGATAGGGTTAGAACTAGTGACAGGGCTAGTATGAGAGTTAGAGTTAGTCTTAGAGCTAGGATTAGGGTTAGGGTTATGGTTCAGGATAGGGCTAAATTAGGGCTATTGTTAGTGTTATGTTTTGGCCTTCAGTTAGGGTTGGAGTTAGGATTACATTTAGGGTAAGGTATTGGGTTATAGCTAGTTTGAGGACTAGGGCAATGGTTTCTGTTAGGGTTAGGACAAGGCTTAGGTTTAGGGTTATGATTAAAGCTAGGTTTAGGGACAGGATGAGGGCTAATGTTTGTGTTAGGTTTAGGGCTAGTATTAGGGCTAGGGCTAATGTCAGGTCTAGGGTTACAGTTAGGGATAGATTTAGTGTTATATTAGGTGTATACTATGGGTCAGATTAGACGTAGGGTTGTTACTAGGGTGAGGATTAAGGTGAGGGTTTGACTTAGGTTAGGGTTTAGGTTTCGGGCTTGAATTAACATTAGGGATTTGGGTTAAGGTAATGAAAGGGTTTGGTTTAGGTTTAGGTGTGGTTTAGTGATAGGGTTATTGTTAGGTCTAGGGTTAGCATAAGGGTTATCATTAGGGTAATGGGTAGGGTTAGACCTAAATTTAGGGGTAGGGTTATTTATAGGTTTAGGGCTTTTGTTTGTGTTAGGTTAGGGTTTAGGTTTGGTTTAGTGTAATGGATAAGGTTAGGGTTAGACCTAGGTTTAGCATAATGAGTTATCTTAGAGTAATGGATAGGTTTAGACCTAAGATTAGGGTAGGGTTATGCATCGGATTAGGGATTTTCTTGGATTAGGGTTAGATTCACCTTTAGTGTTAAAGCTAGGTTTAGTGGCTGAGGATGTGGCTCAAGAAGTAGCATGCTCAACTGGCTTGTGCAGGGCCCTGGGTTCGATCCTCAGCACAACATACCAATAAAATAAAGATGTTTTGTTCAACGAAATCTAAAAAATACATATTTAAAAAAAAAAAAAAAAACTAGGTTTAGGACTTGGATTGAGGCTAGGTTTTCTGTTAGGGTAGGGCTAGGGTTAATGCTACAGCTACTGTACAACGTAGCATTATGATTAGAGCTAGTGATAGGGTCAGTGTTAGGGCTATGTCCAGTGTTAGGTTTAAATTTACGGTTATGATGATGTTTAGAACTAGGTTTAATATTAGGGTCAGAGTCAGAGTCCAGATTAGTTTTCAGGTTAGGGTTAGGACTAGAATTAGAGATAGGATTAGGGCTAGGTAGAGGGTTAGGGTTATGATTTGGTTTTGTTTTAGGGCTAGGAGTAGAGTTAGGGCTAGTTTTAGAATTAAGATTAGTGTTAATGTGAGTTTTAGGCTTAGTTTTAGAGTTAGATTTAGAGTTAGGTTTAGATCTAGGCTTTGAGCTACGGGTAAGGATAGGGCTAGGATTAGGGCTAAGTTTAGGGCTAGGTATAGGGTGATGGTAAGAGATGGGTTTAGAACTAGGTATAAGGCTAGGGTGAGAGTTTGAGTTAGTCTTAGGTCTAGGGTTTGGGTTGGGTTACGAATAGGGCTAAATTAGGGGTTGGATTAAGACTAGGGTTAGTGTTAGGGTTAGGGTTAGGTTTAGGTTAAGGGATGGGATTTTAGCTACTTTTAGCACTAGGCTGAGGATTAGAATTAGGATTTGGGTATGGTTACCTTTATGATTAAGATGAGGTATATAGCTAGAATGTGGGCTAAGATTTTGTTAGGATTAGGACTAGGATTAGAGCAAGGGCTAATGTCAGGTCTAGGGTTACAGTTAGAGAGTGTTTTAGGGTTAGGTTTATAGCTAGGTCTATTGTAAGGGTCAGGTTTCTTGTTAGGGTCAGGTTTAGAGCTATGGATATTATTTGGGTAAGGGTCAGAGTTAGGGTTTTTATTAGATTAAGGTTTAGGGTTAAGGCTCGAGTTATCATTATGGTTAGGGATAGGTTAATGATAGTTTTAGGTTTAGAGTTCAGGTTAGGTGTAGGGTTATGGATAGGGTTAGGGTTAAGTATAGGATTAGGGTTCGGTCTAGGATTAGCAAACGTGTTAGTGTTATCATTAGGGTAATTTATAGGGTTAGAGCTAGTGATAGGGCTAGTGTTATTGCTTCGGATTAGGTCTAGGGTAAAGCCTAGATTTAGGGTTAGTCTAAGTTTAGGGTTATGGTTAGCATTAGTGTTAAAGCTAAGGTAGAGCTTGGGTTAGGGCTAGGTTCTGCAATAGGTTAGGGCTATGGCAAATGTAAGAACTTTGTTATGATTAGGTCTAGTTTTAGGGTTAAAGTTAGAACTAAGGACAGTTTTAGGGTTAGGATTAGGGTTAGGGTGATGTTTAGAGCTAGGGTGTTAGTGTCAGTGTCAGTGTTCAGTTTAGGGTTATGGTTAGTGGGAAAGCCAGAATTTGGTCTAGGGTTAAGACTAGGGGAAGCGTTAGTTTTCGGTTTTAGGCTAAGGGTTATTATTAGGGCTAGAACTAAGTTTTTCTTTAGGTCTAGGGCTAGAGTTATGGATAGATTAGTGTTAGGTTTAGGTCTAGGACTAGTGTTAGGGTTAGGTTTAGGTATAATGTTACCAATAGGGCTAATTATAGGGTTCAGTTTAACGTTAGGTTCAGGTTTAGACCTATGATTAGTGTTAGGGTCAGAATAAGGGTCAGGGTTAGTGTTAGGGTTTGGGTTATGGTTAGAGCTAGAATGAGGGCTAGGGTTAGAACAACTAATAGGATTAGGGTTTGGGTTAGGTGAAGGAATAGATTTAGGATTAGAATTAGCATTAGCATTAGGTTTAGGGTTGGCATATGGTATGGAATAGGGTTAGAGCTAGTGTTAGGGCTAATGTTACGGTTAAAGCTAGGTTTAGGGCTTGGATTAAGGCTAGTTTTGTGTTAGGGTTATGGCTAGGGTTAGAGCAATGGCTATTGTAAGAACTATGGTTTTTAGGGTTAGTTTTAGTGTTATGGTTATGGGTTAAACATCTAGTGTTAGGATTAGTTTTAAGGTTAGGTTGAAATATAGAGCTAGTGTTAGTGTTAGGTAAATAGTCAGGGTCAGATTTAGTTTTAAGGTTAGGTTTAGGACCCAAATTAAGGTTAGGGTTACTGTAAGGGTTCAGTTTCAGGTTAGGGTGGTGTTTAGAGCTGAGGTGAGTGTTAGGATATGAGTCAGAGTTAGGGATAGTATTAAGCTTAAGATTAGGGCTCGGGTAAGTTCTAGCTTTAGTTTTAAGATTTGGATTAAGTTAAGGTTTAGGGTTATGGCTATTGCTTGGATTTGCTTTACTGCAAGGGTTAGTGTTAGGGCTAGTTTTATGATTAGCGTTAGCGCTAGTGTTAATGTTAGGCTTAGCCTTAGGTTTAGGGTTAGATTTAGGTTTAGGGTTAGATCTAGCGTTAGGACTAGGAATAAGAATTTGGCAATGGTTATGGCTAGGTTTAGGGCTAGGTTTAGGATTACAGTAATGGATAGAGTTAGAAGTAGGGATAGGGATAGTGTGAGGGTTAGAGTTAGTCTTAGGGCTTGGGTTAGGGTTAGGGTTAGGGATAGGGTTAAATTAGGGCTAGGATTAGGGCTAAGATTAGTGTTCACCATAGGCCTAGCATTAGGGTTAGTGTTTGGTTTAAGTTTAGGCTAAGGAATGGCATTATAGCTAGGTTTATGGATAAGGTGAAGGTTAGAATTAGGGTTAGGGCTATGGTTAGGTTTAGGGTAATGATTAAGGCTAGGTTTGGGGCCAGGATGAGGGCTATGTTTATTTTAGTGTTAGTGCTAGGGCTAATATCAGATCTAGGGTTATGGTTAAAGATAATTTTAGGGTTAGGTTTATGCCTACATATAATGAAAGGGTTAGGTTTAGGGTTAGGTCAGGTTTAGAGCTAGGGTCAAGTTCTGGGTTAGAAGTTTGGGATATGTTAAGGTTTAAAGTTAGTGCTCGAATTAGCATTATGCTTAGTGTTAGTGTAATTATAATATGAGTTTTAGGGTTTAGGTTTGGTTTAGAATAATGCATAGGTTTAGGATTAGGGATAGTGTTAAGTTTAGCCTACAATTATGGTTATTGCAATGGATAGGGCTAGAGATAGGTTTAGGGCTAGGGTTATGGTTTTGATTAGGGCTAGGGTTAGGATTAGAGTTAGGGTTAAAACTCAGGTTAGGGCTTGGATTAGGGCTAGGTTTTGGGTTAAGTTAGTGGTAGGGTTAGTGGTAAGGCTAATGTAAGTACCAGGGTTACAATTAGGGTTAAATTAAGGGTTAGGGTTAGTGGTAGGTCTAGTGTTAGGTTTAGGGTTAGGGTTAGGGTGATATTTAGACAAGGGTTAGTATTATGGTCAGAGTCAGGGTCAGTGTTAGTTCTAGCTTTCAGCTTAAAACTGTGTTTAGAGCTAGGGTGATTGTTAGGATATCAGTCAGGGTTAGATTTAAGGTTAGGGTTAGGACTTGAATTAGGGCTAGGGTTACTGTTAGGGGTTTGGTTTAAGTTTAGGGTGGTCTTTCGAGCTAGGGTCAGTGTTAGGATATGAGTCAGGGTCAGACCAAGTAAGGGTAAGGACTCGAATTAGGGCTAGTGTTATGTCTAGGTGTGTAGTGTTAAGGTTTGGTTTAAGTTAAGGTTTAGGGTTAGGGCTGTTGCTCAGTTTTTTTTTTTTTTTTTTTTTTTTTTTTGTCCTAGGTTTAGGGTTTGGGTTAGTTATAAGACTAGCATTTGGGTTAGGGCTAGTGTTAGTGTTAGGCTTAGGCTTTGGTTTAGGTTTGGATTTGGATTTAGCATGATATCTAGGATTAGGGTTAGGTCTATCTATAGGGCAAGGGTTAGGTCTAGGTTATGATTACGGTAACAGATAGGGTTAGAACTAGGGCTAAGGCTAGTGTGAGAGTTAGAGTTAGACTTAGGCCTAGCGTTTTGGTTAGTTTTATGGATAGGGCTAAGTTAGGGCTAGGATTAGGGCTAGAGTTAGTGTTCAGCTTAGGCCTAGTGTTAGGGCTAGGGTTATAGTTAATTTTAGGGTAAGGTATGGTGTTATATCTAGGTTTGGAGGTAGGGTGAGGGTTAGAATTAGGGTTAGGGCTAGGATTAGGGTTAGGGTTATGGTTAAGGCTAGGTAAAGGGCTAGGATGAGGGCTAGGGTTTGTTGTAGGGTTAGGTCCAGAATTAGGGCTAGGGATAATGTCAGGTCTAGTGTTACAGTTTTTGGTTTATTTAGGGTTAGGTTTTTGTCTATTCCTAGTGTAAATATTAGGCTTCGTGCAAGGGCCAGGTTTAGAGCTAGGTGTATTTTTAGGGTCCGGATCAGTGTTAGGGTTTGTTTTAGGTTAAGGTTTGGGGATAGGGCTCAAATGAGCATTAGATTTAGTGTTAGGGTTATGGTAATTGATTGGGTTAGGTTTAGGTTTGAGGGTAGGTTTAGGGCTTGGAGAGCTTTAGGGTTAGCAAAAGGGTTAGGGTTATGCCTAGGGTTAGCATTACGATTATGGTTATCATAAGGATACTATATATGGCAGATCTATGGTTAGGGATTAGGGTTAGGTTAGGATTAGTGCTAGAGTTAGGTTGGGTTTTGGGTCAGGGCTATTAAACCTAGCCTAGGTTTAGGGTTAGGGTTATATGTAGGGTAAAGTTTAGGTTTTGATCTAGGGGTGGGTCTAGGACGAGGGTTAGGTTTAGTGTTATGGTCAGGGTTAGGTTTAGGGTTAGGGCTAGATATTTCATTAGGGTTAGGATTAGGTTTAGAGTAATGCATTGGGTTAGATGTAAGGTTAGCTTTATGGTTAAGATTAGGTTTAGGTTTTTTAGTTTAGTATTAGGGCTAGGTTTACTGTTGGTTTTAGGGTAAGAGTTAGGGTTTGAGTTAGGGTTAAGGCTATGGCAAGGTTTAGGTTTAGGTTTAGGTCTAGGGTTAGGTTTATGGATAGGGTTAGGGTTTAGTTAGGGTTATGGATAGGGTGATCATTAAGGTTAGGGTTCGAGTTAGGGTAATGGCTAGGGTTAGAGCTAATGTTAGGTCTAGTGTTAAAGTTAGGATTAGGTCTACAGTTAGGGTTATGGTTAGGGATAGTGCTAGGGTTATGTTTAGGCTTAGGGTTAGGCTTTGAGCTAGAGTTAGTCTAAGGTGAGGTTTAGGGTTAGGGTTAGGACTAGGGTTAGGGTTAGGGTGAGGGTTATGTTTTGGGTAAGTTTAGGCTTCGATTAGGGTTAGGGTTATTTAAGTTTTGTGTTTGATTTAGGCCTAGGATTAGTACTATGTGTAATGTAATTTCTAAGGTTCTGATTAGAGCTAGTTTTATCGTTAAGGTTTTGGCTAGGTCTAGTGTTAGGTTTAGATTTTGGGTTAAGGTCAGGTTTAGATCTAGGTTTAATATTAGTTTCTGGGACAGTGTTCAGGTTAAAGTTAGTGTTAGGGTGAAATCCAGAATAGACATAGGGTTAGGTCTAGTGGTAGGGTTAGTGTTTGGTTTAGGTTAAGGGTTATTGTTAGGGCTAGCACTAAATTTTTGTTTAGGTCAAGGGCTACAGTAAAGCTAGATTGAGGATTAGGTTTAGGTATGGGGCTAGTGTTAGGTTTAAATTTAGGTATAAGTTTACTGGTAGGGCAGTTTCAGGTTTCGGTTTCTGTTTAGGGTCAGGTTTAGACCTATAATTAGTGTTAGGGTCAGAATAAGGGTGAAGGTTAGGGTGAGGTTTTGGGTTAGGATTAGATCTAGAATGAGGGCTGGTGTTAGGACTAGTAATAGGGTTATTGTTTGGGCTTGGCTAAGGATTAGGATTAGGACTAGAGTTAGCATTATAAATAGGGTATGGCTTAGGGTGATGGATAGATTTAGATCTAGGGTTAGTCTAGGATTAGGGTAGGTTTAGGGCTAGTTTTAGGGTTAGGGTTAGGGTTAAATCTAATATTAGAATATAAGGCTATTTTTGTGTTAGAGTTAGGGCTAGGGTTTGGCTAAGGCCAATGTAAGAACTAGGGTTATGATTAGGGTTAGTTTTAGGGTTAGGGTTTCAGCTAGGTCTAGTGTTAGCATTAGGTTTCGGGTTAGGGTGATATTTAGATCTAGGTTTGTGTTTGAATATGAGTCAAAGTGAGAATTAGTTTTAGGCCTAGGACTAGAATTAGAACTTGGGTTATGGGTAGTTATGGGTTAGGGTTTGGTTTAGGTTAAGATTTAGGGTTAGAACAATGGCTCTGTTTTATTTTAGCAGTAGGGCTTGGATTAGGGCTAGTTTTAGGATTAGCAATAGTGTTAGAGCTAGTTGTAGAATGAGGTTTAGGGTTAAGATTAGGGTTAGATTTAGAGTTATGGTTATATCTAGGGATAGATCTATGGCTAGCATTAGGACTCAGGGCTATTGTGAGGGTTACAGTAATGAATAGGGTTATAAGTAGAAATAGGTGTGAGTTACAGTTAGTCTTAGGGCTAGGGTAAATGGGGAGGGTTAAGGTTAGGGTTCAAATAGGGCTATGACAAGGGTTAGGGCTAGTTTTCAAATTAGAATTATAGTTAGGGCTAGAGTTAGGGTGAGGTTTAAGTTTAGAGTTAGGGTTAGACTTAGAGTTAGGGTTAGTTCTAGGTTTAGGACTATGGCTAGGTTTAGGACTAAGTTTAGGGCTAGTGTTAGAGTTAGGCAATAGATAAGTTTGGTACTAGAAATAAGTCTAGGGCTAGAGTTAGGGTTAGTCTTAGGGCTACGGTTAGAGGTAGGGTTACAATTAGCAATAAATTAGGGCTAGGATTTGAGCTATGGTTAGTGTTAGGATTAGGCCTAGAGTTAGGGCTAGGGTTAGTGTTAGTGTTAGTGTTAGGGTTAGGGTTAGGTATAGGGGAAAGGATGTGGTTATACCTAGGTTCAGAACTAGGGCGAGGGTTGAAATTAGGATTGGGGCTATGGTTAGTGTTCGGGTTAGGATTAAGGCTATCTTTAAGACTAGGATGAGGGCTCGGTTTGTGTTAGGTTTAAGGCATGAATAAGGTAGAGTTCTAATGTCAGGTCTAGGGTTACATTTAGGGATACTGTTAGGGTTAGTTTTATGGCTAGGTCTAGTTTAAGGGTTATGTTTAGGATAAGGGTCAGTTTAGAGCTAGGTGTGATATTAGAGTTTGTCTTGCTCAGAGTTTGGGTTAGGTTTTGGTTTATTTTTAGGGCTTGAATTAGCATTAGAGTTAGGTTTAGAGTATGGTTTTAGTAATTGATAGGATTAGGTTTAGTGTTAATTTTAGGTTTAGGTAAAGATAAGGTTAGTATTAGCAATAGGTTTGGGGTTAGGCCTAAATGGATAGGGTTAGATTTAGGTTTAGGACTAGGGTTAGAGTTAGGTTTAGCATAACTGTTAGGGTTTATGCTAGGATTAGTACTCTGGCAAATGATAAGTTTACAGTTACGTTTAAATTTAAGGTTAGTGTAGGTTTAGGGTCAGGACTAGGGTTAAGTTTATAGTTAGAGTTAGAGTAGGTTTCGTGTTAGGGCTAATGTTATCATGATGTTTATAATTAGGGTTAGGGTAATGGGTGGGTTTAGAGCTATGTTTAGAACTATGTTTGGTTTAGGCTTATGTTTAGGGTAATGGATAGGTTTAGGTCTAGGGTTATGGTTAGGATTAGGGCTAGGGTTAGGTTTAGGTGTAGGGATAGTGTTAGGGTTAGGTTTAAGGAAAGTGTAGGGTTTGAGCTATGGTTAGGGCTAGGTTCATGGTTAGGGTTAGTGTCAGGTCTAGGTTTAGGATTAGGGTTCAGTTAAAGGCTAGGGATATCATGAAGGTTAGGGTTATGTTTAGGGTATGGATAGGGTTAGACCTAGAGTTAGGGCTAGGATTATGGTTAGGATTAAGTCTAGCATTAGGTTTAGGGTTATGGCCAGATTTAGGGTTAGGTTTAGGTTTAGGGAAATGGTTAGGGCTAAGGTTATGGTTAGGGTTAATACAAGGTGTAGGGCTCAGTTTAGGGATAGTTTTTGGATGAGGTTACGTCTATGGCTAATGTAAGAATAAGAGTTACGATTAGGGCTACTTTTAGGGTTACAGTTAGGGCTAGTACTAGTTTTAGTTTTACGTATACTTTTACGGCGATTTCAGAGTAGGGTTAGTTTAAAGTCAGAGTCAGGCTCAAGGTTAGTTTTAGGGTTAGGTTAGGATTGGAATTAGCGCTAAGGTTAGGGCTAGGTGTAGGGTTAGGTTTGGGTTTAGATTAAGTGTTAGGGTTAGGGCTATGGCTTGGATTTTTTTAGGGTTTGAACTAGATTAGGGAAAGGTTTAGGATTAGTGTTAGTGTTAGGGCTAGTGCTAGTGTGAGGTTTAGGCTTAGGGTTAGGGTTGGACTTAGAGTTATGTTTAGTTCTAGGGTTAGGACTAGGGCTAGTGTTAGGGCTAAGGTTAGGACAAGTGTTAGGGTTATGGTAAGGGATAGGGTTATATCTAGGAATAGGGCTAAGGCAAGAGTTAGAGTTAGTCTTAGTGCTAGTGGTAGGATTAGGGATAAATTAGTGCTAGGATCAGGTCTAGGATTAATGTAACGATTAAGTCTAGAGTTAGAGTTAGGGTTAGATTTAAGGGAAGGGATGATGTTATAGCAAGGTTCAGAACCAGGGTGAGGGATAAAATTAGGGATAGGCTAGAATTCAGGTTCAGGTTAGGATCAAGGCTAATTTTAGGGCTAGGATGAGGGCTAGATTTTGTGTTAGGGTTATGGCAAGAATTAGGGCTAAAGATAATATCAGGTCTAGGGTTATGGTTAGAGATAATTTGGGGTAAGGTTTGTGGCTAGGTCCAGTTTCAGAGTTAGTTTTAGGGTGAGGTTCAAGTTGAGAGCTAGGGGTATTATAATGAGTCAGTTTTTGGATTTAGGTTAGGTTGAGGTTTTGGGTTATGGCTCAAATTAGCATTAGGTTTGAGTTAGGATTAGGGTAATGGATAAGGTTAAGTTTAGGCTTCAGGTTTTGTTTAGGGCTCAGGTTAGATTTAGGCTAATGGATAGGGTTATGGTAAGGCCTAGGGTTAGCATTAGGTTTATGGTTATCATTAGGGTATTGGAAGGGTTTAGAGCTAGGGTTAGAGCTAGGGTTATGTTTAGGATTAGGGCTAGAGTTAGGGTTAGGGTTAGGCTTATCATTTTCTTAAGGTTAGGTTAAGGGTAAGGGTCAGGGATTGAGGAAGTGTTGGGGCTAGTTTGAGGCTTCAGGGATAGAGTTAGGGTTAGGGTTAGGGTTAGGGCTAGGTTTAGTATTAGGTTTAGGGTTATGGTTAGGGTAATGGATAGAGTTAGAGCTAGGGTTTGTGATATGGTTACAGTTAGGATTAGGGCTATTATTGGGGTTAGGTTTTGGGCTAGGGTTATGTTTAGGGTAAGGGCTAGGGTTTGAGCTAGTGTTAGTGATAAGGCTAGGTCGAGGATTAGGTTCAGCCTTAGGTCTAGGGACAGAACTATGGTAGGTTTAGGGTTAGGGTTAAGGTTAGGGCTAGGGTTATCATTAGGGTTAGGATAAGGATTAGTGTAATGGATATTGTTAGATGTTAGTTTTCGGGTTAGGGTTAGGGTTACGTTTAGGGTTAAGGCTAGGGTTATCAATACAGTTAAGTTGTAGGTTTAGAGCTAGGTTTAGGGATAGGGTTAAGTTCAGTGTTAGGGCTAGGGTTAGGGTTTAGAGTAAGGTATAGGTCTAAGTTTATATTTATGGTAAGGGTTAGGCTTTGAGTCAGGTTTAAGACTAAGGCTAGGGTTAGGTTTAGGGTTAGGGTTAGGGCTAGGTTTAGTGTTGAGGTTATGCTTAGGGCTAGATTTAGGCCTAGAATTTGCTCTAGGTTTTGTGTTAGGTTAAGGCATAGAGTTAGGGCTATGGTTAATATAAGAGCTAGGATTATGATTAGGGCTAGTTGTAGGCTTAGGGTTATGGCTATGTCTAGTGTTAGGTTTAGGTTTTTGGTTAGGGTCAGGTTTGGATATAGGTTTAGTGTTAAAAGCAGGGTCAGTGTTCAGGTTAGAGTTAGAGCTAAGGTTAAATCCAGAATTGGGACTAGGTTTATGTCTAGGGGTAGGGTTAGTCTTTTTGTTAAGTAGGGGTTATTGTTAGGGCTAAGGTTAGGTTTATGTTTAGGTCCTGAGTTAGAGTTAAGTCTAGATTTAGGATTAGGTTTAGGTCTACTGCTAGTGGTAGGGTGTGGTTTAGGTATAAGTTTACTGGTAGGGCAAGTGTTACGGTTTGGTCTAGCATTAGGGTCAGGTTTAAACCTAGGCTAGTTTTATGGTCAGAATAATGGTCAGAGTTAGGGTTAATTTTTGGGATAGGGTTAGAGCTATAATGAGGGCTAGGGTTAGGACTATTCATATGGTGAGAGGTTTGATTAGGCTGAGGATTACGGAAAGGTCTAGGATTACCATTATGGTTAGGGTTTTGCTTAGGTTTAAGGATAGGGTTAGAGCTAGTGTTAGGGGTAGGGTTAGGGTTAGGGTTAGGTTTAAAGCTAGGTGCGGGGCTTGGATTAGGGCTAGTTTTTGTTTTAGTGTTGGGGCTAGGGTTAGGGCAACAGGTAATGTAAGAACCAGGGTTACAATTAGGGTTAGCTTAAGGGTTTTGGTTAGGGGTAGTTCTAGAGTTAGTGTTAGATTTGCAGTTAGGCTGATATTTAGAGCTAGAGTTATTTTTAGGATAGGAGTCAGGGTCAGGGTTAGTTTTATTGTTTGAGTTAGGACTTTAATTAGGGCTAGGTTTACTGTTAGGGTTTGGTTTAATGTTAGCATCATGTTTAGAGCTAGGGTGAGTGTTAGGATATGAGGCAGGGTCAGGGTAAGTTCCAAAGTTAGGGTGAGGACTCGATTAGGGCTAGGGTTAGTTTGTTAGTAGTTTAGGGTTTGGTTTAAGTTAAGGTTTAGTGTTAGGTCTATTTCTCGGTTTTGTTTTAGTCCTAGGGTTAGAGTTAGGGCTAGTTTTACAATTAGTATTAGGGTTAGGGCTAGTGTTAGTGTTAGGCTTAGACTTAGAGTTAGGGTTACATTTATAATTATGTTAGATCTAGGATTAAGCTAGGATTAAGGATAGGGCAAGGGTTAGTGCCAGGGTTAGAGTTATGGTAAGGGATAGGATTAGAACTTGGAATAGGGCTAGTGTGAGAGTTAGAGTTAGTGATAGGGCTAAAATTAGAGTTAGGGTTTTGGATAGTAGGAAATTAAGGCTAGAATTAGGACTAGGGTTAGTGTACAGCTTAGGCCTAGCGATAGGGATAGGGTTAGGTTTAAGTTTAGGATAAAGAATGGAGTTATAGCTAGGTTTAGATGAAGGGTGAGGGATAGAGTTAGGGTTAGGGCTATGGCTGGGGTTAGGGCTAGGATGAGGGCTAGTGGTTGTATTAGATTCAGGACTAGGATTAGTGCTAGGGCTAATATCAGGTCTAGGTTTATGGTTAATGGTAGTTTTAGGGTTAGGCTTATGGCTACGTCTAGTGTAAGGGTTAGGTTTAGGGTAAGGGTCAGGTTTAGAGCTCGAGGAATTATTGGGATTAGGATTTGGCTTAGCTAAGGATTTAGGTTTATGGCTCAAATTAGCATTAGGGTTAGGGTTAGGGATATAGTTAGTGTTTGTTTTAAGGTTCAGGTTTGGTTTAGGTAATTGATATGGTTAGCGTTAGTGATAGGGCTAGGATTAGGCTTATAGTTATGGTTAGGTTAATTGTAGAGTTAGAGCTAAGGTTAGAACTAGAGTTATAGTTAGGAATATGCCTTGAGTCAGGGTTAGATTTAGTGTTAGAACTAGGGTTAGGGTTATGTTCAGGGTTATGTTTAGCATAAAGTTTAGGTTTTGAGCTAGGATTAGGCCTAGTTTTAGGGTTAGGTCTAGGGACAGGATTACAGCAGGTTTAGGTTTAGAGTTAGAGTTAGGCTAGGGTTATAATTAACATTAGGGTTAGGGTTAAGGTAACGATAGGGTTAGGTTAGGTTTAGATTTTTTTTAGAGTTAGAATTAGTGATAGGGTTTGGATTAGAGCTACGTTTATGTTTATGTTTATGGTTAAGTTTATGGTTTGATCTAGAGTTAGGGCTATGCTGAGTTTAATTTTAGGGTTATGTCTATGGTTAGTTATCTGGTTAGGGTTCAGAATAACATTAGGGTTCTGGCTAGGATTATCAATAAGTTTAGGTATAGGGTTAGGGTAATGGGTAGGTTTAGAGGTAGGTTTAGGGCTAGGTTAAGTTTAGGATTTGGGCTATGGTTAGTGTGAGAGTTAGGTGTATGTCTAGGTTTATGTTTAGGGTAAGGGTTAGGCTTTTAGCTATCTTTAGACTAAGGTGAGGGTTAGGGTTAGGTATAGGGCTAGTGTTAGGGTTAGGGTTATGCTTAGGGCTAGGTTTAGGCCTAAAATTATCTCTATGTTTAGAGTTTAGTTTAGGCCTAAGGTTAGGGCTATGGGTAATGTAAGATCTAGGGTTATGATTATGGCTAGTTTTAGGGTTATGGTTATGGCTGGGTCTTGAATGAGGTTTAGGTTTTGGTTAGTTTCAGGTTTAGAGGTACGTTTAGTGTTAAAGGCAGGGTCAGTGTTTGGGTTAGAGTTAAAGTTAGGGTTAAAGCCAGAATTAGGACTAGGTTTAGGTCTAGGGGTAGAGTTAATGTTTGGCTTAGGTAAAGGTTTTTTTTAGTGCTAGGGCTAGGATTTTGTTTAGGTCTAGAGCTAGAGTTCTGGCTAGATTTAGAATTAGGTTTAGGTCTAGAGCTAGTGGTAGGTTTAGGTTTAGGTATAAGTTTACAAGTAGGGCTAGTGTTAGGGTTTCGTTTAGGGTTAGGGTCAGATTTAGACCTAGGGTTTATGTTATGGTCAAATTAAGGGTCAGAGTTAGGGTTACGGTTTAGAATAGCATTAGAGATAGAAAGAGATCTATGTTAGGACTATTAATAGGGTTAGGATTTGTTTAGCCTAAGGATTAGGGATAGGTCTAGGGTTACCATTAGGATTAAGGTTTTGCTCAGTGAAAGTCATAGGGTTAGGGCTAGGCGTAGGTTTATGGTTAGGGTTAAAGCTAGGTTTAGGGCTCAGATTAGGGAGAGGTTTGTGTGAGGGTTAAGGCTAGGGTAGGGCAACAGCTAATATAAGGACTAGGGTTACAATTAGGGTTAGGGGTAGGGGTAGGACATGTGTTAGAGTTAGCTTTAAGATTCGGGTGGTATTTATAGCTAGAGTTAGTGTTAGGATATCAGTCAGGTCTGTGTTAGTTTTAGGGTTAGGTTTAGGACTCGAATTACAGCTAGGTTTACTTTAGGGTTCAGTTTAAGTTTAGGGTGGTGGTTAGAGCTAGGATAAGTGTTAGGATCTAAGTCGGGTTCAGTGTTATTTTTAAGGTTATGATTAGGACTCGACTTAGGGCTAAGTTTAGTCTAGATGTAGTGCTAGGTTTTGGTTTAAGTTAAGGTTATTGTTAGGTCTTTTGCTCGGTTTTGTAGTATTGCTATGGTTAGGGTTAGGGCAAGTTTTATGATTAGCTTTAGGGTTAGGGCTAAGGTTATGGTTAGGTTTAGGATTAAGGCTAGATTTAAGGCTAGGATTAGGACTAAGTTTTGTGTTAGGTTTAGGGCAAGAATTAGGGCCAGGACTAATGTCAGGTCTAGGTTTATAGTTAGTGATATTTTTAGGGTTAGGATTATGGCTAGGTCAATTTAAAGTGTCACGTTTAGGGAAAGGGTCACATTGAGAGCTGCAGTATTATTAGGGTCAGAGTCAGGTTTTGGGTTTGGGTTAGATTAAGGTTTAGGGTTAAGGCTCAAATTAGCATTACATTAGAATTAGGGTTAGGGTAATGCATAGTGTTAAGTTTAGGGTTTAGGTTAGATTTAAGGTAATAGATATGGTTAGTGTTTGTGAGAGGTTTCGTGTTATGCCAAGTGTTAGCATTAGGGTTATGGATATTTTTAGGGTAATTTACAGTGTTAGACCTAGGGTTAGGGCTAGGATAATGGTTAGGATTAGGGCTAGAGTTAGGGTTATGGATAGGGATAGTGTGAGGGTTACACTTAGGATTAGGTTTAGGGTACGGTTGAGGGTTTGAGCTAGTATTTTTGTTATGGCTAAGGTTAATTTAGGGTTACACTTAGGATTAGGTTTAGGATACAGTTTAGGGTTTGAGCTAGTATTTTTGTTATGGCTAAGGTTAATTTAGGGTTTGGTCATGGTTAATGTTAGGGTTAGGAGTAGGGTTATCATTAGGGTTAGCATAATAGGTTTAGATGTCAGGATAAATATAGGGTTAGTTTGAGGTTAGTGTTAGGTTTAGGTTTAGGATTAGGGTTAGGGTTTGAGCTATCTTAGATTTAGGGTTAGGGTTAGGTTTACTCTTAGTTCTTGGGTTAGGTCTATGTTTAGAGTTAGGGTAGGTTTAGCTTTAGGTCTAGTGTTATCATTAGTGTTAAGGTTAGTGTTACAGTATTGGGTATGGTGCGAAGTAGGATTAGGGCTAGGGTTACGGTTAGGTTTAGGACAGTGATTAGGGTTAGGGTTAGGGTTAGTTTAAGTGTAAGGATTAGGGATTGAGCTAGATTTATGGCTAGGTGATGGTTATGGTTACAGTCTGGGCTAGGGTAGGGTTAGGATTACGTTTAGGGCTAGGGTTAGCATTAGTTTTAGGGTTATGTTTAGTGTAATGGATAGAGTTAGAGCTAGGGTTTGGGCTATGGTTACAGTTAGGGTTAGGGCTAGAGTTAGGGTGAGGTTTAGGGTTTGGGCTAGTGTTATGCTTAGGTAAGGTTTAGGGTTTGAGCTATGTTTAGGGCTAGAATGAGGGTTAGGCTTATGGTTAGGGCTAGGTTTAGGGTTAGGGTTATGCTTAGGGTTCGGTTTAGGGTTGTAATTTGGGCTAGATTTTTGTGTGAGGTAGGGCTAGTTTTAAGTATATGGGTAATGTAAGAGCTAGAGTTATGGATATGGCTAGATTTAGAGTTTGTCTAGTGTTAGGTTTAGTTTCTGGGTTAGGATAATGTTTAGAATTAGGGTTTTTGTTAGGGTAAGTGTCAGTGTTCAGGTTAGGATTAGGTTTAGGGTTAGGTCCAGAATGATGACTAGCGTATTTCTAGGGGTAGAGTTAGTGTTTGGTTTAGGGTAAGAGTTATTGTTAGGGTTAAAGCTAGGGTTGTGGCTATATTTAGAATTAGGTTTAGGTCTAGGGCTAGTGTTAGTGTTAGGTATAAGTTTAGGGTTACTGGTAGGGCTAGTGTTAGGTTTCGGGTAAGGGTTAGGGTCAGATTTAAACCTAAGTTTATAGTTAAGTTCAGAATAAAGGTCGGCATTAGGGTTAGGGTTTGGGTTAAGTTTAGAGTTAGAATGAGGGTTAAGATTAGGACTAGTAATAGAGTTAAGGTTTGGGGTAGGCATAGAATTAGGGTTAGGACTATGGTAGCAATAGGGTGAGGGTTTGACTAAGTGTAAGAAATAGGGTTAGAGCTAGGATTAGGACTAGGGATAGGGTTAAGGTTAGGGCCAGGGTTATTGTTAGGGTTAAAACTAGGTTTAGGCCTTGGATTAGGGCTAGGTTTTGTGTTAGGTTTAGGGCTATGGCTAATTAAAGAACTGGCATTATGATTAGGGCTAGTTTTAGGGTTCTGTTTAGGTTGAGGTCTAATGTTAGGATTAGGTTTAGGGATAGGGTGATGTGTAGAGCTAAGGGTAGTGTTAAGGTCAGAGTCAGGGTTAGTATTAGTTCTATGATTAGAGTTAGGATTCGAATTAGAGCTAGGGTTAGGGCTTGGTGTAGGGTTAGGGTTTGGTTTAGGTTAAGGTTTAGGGTCAGTGCTATGGCTTGGTTTGGCTTGAGGGCTAAGTCTAGGGTTAGAGCTAGTTTCAAATTAGCATTAGGGTTAGATCTAGTGTTAAGGTGTGGTTTTGGGTTAGGGTTAGGGTTAGGTTTTCGGTAAAGTTTTGGGCTAGAATTAGGGTTATGGTTAGGGTTAAAGTAGTGGTAGGGCTCCAATTAGGGATAGGTTTTTCGTTAGGTTAGGGCTAGGTTTATGGCTACAGCCAACATAAGAACTAGGGTTATGATTAGAACTAGTTTTAGGGTTAGTGTTAGGGCTAGGTCTAGGGTTAGGTTTAGGTTTATGTTTTGTGTGACGTTTAGAGGTAGGGTTAGTGTTAGGTTCAGAGTCAGGGTCAGGGTTTGTTTTAGGGTTATGGATAGGACTCGAATTAGGGCTTGTTTAAGGCTAGTTGTAGGCTTAGGGTTTGGTTTTTATGTTCAAGGTTAGGGTTAGGGTTAATATATAGGCAAGTTATAGGATTATGGTAAGGGATAGGGTTAGAACTAGAAATAGGACTAAGGCGAGAGTTAGAGGTAATACTAGGGCTAGGGTTAGGTTAGGATTAGGTCTAAACGGGCTAGGATTAGGTCTAGCGTTTGTATTAGGGTTAGGCCTAGTTTTAGGCTTAGGTTTAGGTTCAGGGATAGGGTTAGGTTTAGGGGAAGTCATGGGGATAGAGCTAGTTTTAGGGCTAGTTCAGAGATTAGAATTTGGTTAGGGCTAGTGTTATGGTTTTGTTTAGTAATAAGGCTAGGTTTAGGGTTAGGATGAGGGCTAGGGTTTGTTTTAGGGTTATGGCAAGAATTAGGGCTAGGGCTAGTGTCAGGTCTAGGCTTACATTAGGGATAGATTGAGGGTTAGATTTATGGCTATGTCTAGTGTAAGGGTTTGGGTTAGGGTAAGGGTCAGGTTTAGAGCTAGGGGTATTATTAGGGTAAGAATTAGGTTTCAGGTTTGATTTAGGTTATGCTTTAGGTTTAGAGCTTGAATTAGCATTAGGGTTTGGTTAGGGTAATGATAGGTTTGGGTTTAGGGTTTAGGGTTCATGTTAGGTCTAGGGTAATTGATAGGGTTAGAGTTAGCAAAAGGGTTAGGGTTAGGTCTAAGTTTAGCCTTAGGGTTATGGTTGTGCTTAGAATAATGGATAGTGTTAGGGATAGGGTGATGGATTGTATTAGGGCTAGAGTTAGGTTTAGGCCTATGGTTAGGGTTAGGTTCAGGTTTAGGATATGGTTTAGAGTTTGAGCTAGGGTTAGCACTAGGGCAAGGGTTAGGTTTTGGGTTAGGTCTAGGTTATAGTTATGGTTAGCGTCAAGTTTAGTGTTAAGGTTAGGGCTAGGGTTATCATAAGGTTTAGGGTATTGGATTGGGTTTGATTTTGTTTTAGGTTTAGGGTTAGGGTTAGTTTTTGGCTTAAGATTAGGTTTAGCGTAATGGTTAGGGTATGAGCAGGGGTTACCTCTATGGGAAGGGTTAGGTTTATGGTTATGTCTAGGGTTAGGATAGATTTAGGGTAATGGCTAGGGTTATCATCAGCGTTAGGTTTAGGGTTAGGGTAATAGGTAGGGTTAGAGCTAGGGTTAGGGCTAGGGTATTATTAAGGTTAAGGGTTAGAGTTAGGGTAATATGTAAGCTTAGAACTAGGGTTAGGGATAGCATTAAGGTTAGTATTAGGGCTAGGGTTTAGGTTTGGTTTAGGTTTAGGCCATGGGTTAGTGTTAGGTTTAAGTTAAGTTTAAGGGTTAGGGATTGAGCTAGTGTTTGGACTAGGATGAGGATTAGAGTTAGAGTCAGTGTGAGGGTTAGGGCTAGGGTTAGCATTAGGGTTAGGGTTAGGGTAATGGATAGAGTTAGAGGTAGGTTTTGGCCTATGGTGATGGCTACTTTCAGGGTTAGTGATATCGCTAGGTCTAGTGTTAGGGTTATGTTTTTTGTTAGGATAAATTTTAGAGCTAAGGTTTGTGTTAGGGTAAGGGTCAGTGTTTGGTATAGGGTTAAGATTATTGTTAGGGCCAGCATTAGGTCTACGGTTTGGTCTAGTGGTAGGGTTAGTGTTTGGGTTAGGTTAAGGGTGATTATTAGGGCTAGGACTAAGTTTTTGGTTAGGCCTAGGCCTTGCGTTATCACTAGATAAAAGATTAAGTGTGGTCTAGGTCTAGTGTTAGGGTAAGGTTTAGTTATAGGGTTACAGGTAGTGCCAATATTAGGGGTCAGTTTAGGGTTAGGGTCAGGTTTAGACCTATGGTTAGTGTTAGGGTCAGAATAAGGGTCAGGGTTAGGGTTAGGGTTTGGGATAGAGATAGAGCTAGATTGAGGATTAGGGCTAGAAGTAGTAATAGAGTTAGGTTTTATGTTAGGCTAAGAATTAGGTTTAGGACTAGGGTAGCTTTAGGTTTAGAGTTTGGCTTAGGGTAAGGGATTGGGTTAGTGCTATTGTTAGGGCTAAGGTTAGGGTTAGGGTTAGAGCTAGGGTTAGGTTTAGGGTTAGGTTAAAGCTAGGGTTAGAGCTTGGATTAGGGCTAGGCTAGGTTTTGTGTTAGCTTTAGGGATATGGCTAATGTAAGAACTAGGGTTATAATTAGGGCTAGTTTTAGGTTTAGTGTTTCATCTAGGTTTAGTGTTTGGTTAGGTTTAGGATTAGGGTTATGTTTAGGTTAATGGATAGGTTGGGGTTAGTGAATGTGTTAGGGTTAGGCCGAGGGTTAGTATTAGGGTTAGGTTTAGGGTTAGGGTTAGGGTAATGGATTGAGTTTTAGCTAGGTTTAAGGCTAGGGTTATGGTTACTGTTAGTGTTAGGGTTAGTGTTCGGTTTAGAGTTATTGTAAGGATTAAATTTAGGGTTAGGTTTAGGGTAAGGGTTGGGACTTGGTTGAAGTTTAGAGTTAGGGTTAAAGTTAGAGGTGGGGCTCATTTTAGAGTTAGCTTTTGTGTTACGTTAGGTCTAGTGTTAGGGATACAGCTAATATAAGAACTAGGGTTATGATTAAGGCTAATTTTAGGTTTACGGTTAGGGCTAAGTCCAGTTTTATCGTTAGGTTTAAGTTCAGGGTGATGTTTTGAGCTAGGGTTAGTGTTAGGTTCAGAGTCAGGGTCAGGCTGAGTTTTAGGTTTGTGGATAGGACTCAAATTAGGGGTAGGCTTAGGGCTAGATGTAGGGTTAGGATTTGGTTTAGATTAAGGGTTAGGATTAGTTCTATGTCTCATTTTGTTTTAGGGCTAAGGCTAAAGGTAAGGGTAGTTTTACGATTAATGTTAGTGTTATTGCTAGTGATATGGTGAGTATAGCCTTAAGGGTACATTTAGAGTTATGGGTAATTTTTGGGTTAGTGCTATGGCTAGGGTTAGGGCTAAGGTTAGGTCTAGTGTTTGGGTTATGGTAAGGGACAGGGTTAAAACTAGGAATAGAGGTAGGGTGATAGTGACAGTTAGTCTTAATTCTAGGGTTAGTGTTAAGTTTAGGGCTAAATTAGGGCTAGGAATATGTCTATGATTGGAGTTAGGGTTAGGCCTAGGGTTAAGACTATGTTTAAGATTAGGTTTAGGTTTAGGTTTAGGGGAAGGGATGGGGTTATAGGTAAGTTTAAGGCTAGTGCAATTATTAGAATTAGGTTTAGGTCTAGGGTTAGGTTTGTGTTAGAATTAAGGCTAGATTTGGTGTTAGGATGAGGGCTAGGGT
Source organism: Marmota flaviventris (assembly GCF_047511675.1). Lineage (NCBI taxonomy): Eukaryota > Metazoa > Chordata > Mammalia > Rodentia > Sciuridae > Marmota > Marmota flaviventris. Next base: position 77,673,503 of record NC_092504.1, on the reverse strand, counting down.
TTGTGTTAGGGTTAGGGCAAATTTTAGGGATAGGGATAATGTCAGGTTTAGGGTTACGGCTAGGGATAGTTATAGGGTTAGGTTCATGGCTAGGTCTAATGTTAGGTTTAGGGTAAGGCCCATGTTAAGGGTAGGGTGTATTTTTAAGTACAGGGTCAGGTTTTGGGTTTGTGTTAGTTTAATTATTAGGGTTAAGGCTCAAATTAGCGTTAGGGTTAGAATTAAGGTTAGGTTTATGGATAGGTTTGGGTTTAGGATTCAGGTTACGATTAGGGTAATTGGTGGGATTAGAGTTAGTGATAGGGTTAGGGTTAGTTCTAGGGTTAGCATTTGGGTTAAGGGTATTGTTAGGGTAATGAATAGGATTAGAGCTAGGGTTAGTTCTAGGGTTTAGAATAGTATTAGGACTAGAGTTACGGTTAGGGCTAGGGCTAGAATGAGGATTTGGGTTAGGTTTAGGGTACAGGTTAGGTTTTGAGTTAAGGTTAGTGCTAGGGTGAGGGTTAGGTTTAGGATTATGTCTAGGGTTAGATTTAGGGTTAAGGTTAGGGTTAGTGGTAGGGTTAGGGCTAAGGTTATCTTTAGAGTTAGGTTAAGGGACAGGGTTAGATGTCGGGTTAGGGTTAGTGATAGCTTTAGGTTTAGGGTTAGTGTTAATATAAGGGCTAAGATTATCATTTGAGTTAGGGTAATGGATAGAGTTAGATGCCAGGTTAGGGTAAGGGGTGCTTTAAGGTTTAGAGTTAGTGTTAGGGTTTGGGCTAGGGTTAGTGTTAGAGTAAGGCTTAGGGTTTTATCTAGGGTTAAGTCTACGATGAGGGTTAGGTTTAGGGTTAGGTCTAGGATTACGTTTACAATTAAGATTAGAGATAGGGTTATCATTAGGTTTACGGTTCAGTTTAGGGTAATGGATAATTTTAGAGATAGTATTAGGGCTAGTGTTAACATTATGATTAAGGCTAGTATTAGCATTAGGTTTAGGGATAGGGCAAGGGTTATGTTTAGGGTTCGGTTTTGGGTTTTATCTAGGGTTAGGCCTAAGGCGAGGGTTAGGGTTAGCATTAGGGTTAGGCTTAAGGTGAGGGATAAGGTTAGGTTAGGGTTAGGGTTATGCTGTGGGCTAGATTTAGGCCTAGGATTAGGGCTAGATTTTGTGTTAGGTTTAGAGCTAGTTTTAGTGCTATGGTAATGTAAGGGATATGTTTACAGTTATGGCTACGTCTAGTGTTAGGTTTAGGTTTTGGTTATTGTCAGTTTTATAGCTATGGTTAGTGTTAGTGTCAGGTTCTGGGTTTGGATTAGGGTTAGGGTTAGGGCTAGAGCCCGTATTATGATTCATTAGGTCTAGAGGTAAGGTTAGTGTTTGGCTTAGGTTAACCTAATGGTTATCATTAGAGCTAGGGCTAGTTTTTGTTTAGGTCTTGGTTAAATTTATGGCTAGATTTAGGATTAGGTTTAGTCTAGGGCTAGTGTTAGGGTTAGGTTTAGATATAGGGTTATGGGTAGGGCTAGTGTTAGGGTTTGGTTTAGGTTCAGAACCAGAATAAGGGTCAGGGTTAGGGTTAGAATTGGGGTTATGGTTATAACAAGAATGAGAGCTAAGGTGAGGACTAGTAATAGGGTTAAGGTTTGGGTTAGACTGAGGATTAGTTTTAGGACTAGGGTTAGCATTAGGCTTGGGGTTTGGCTACGGTAAAACATAAGTTTAGAGCTAGGGTTATTGCTAGGGTTTGGGTTAGGGTTAGGGCTGTGTTAGTGTTAGGGTTAGGGTGAGAGCTAGGGTTAGGTATCAGATTTGGGCTAGGTTTGGTTAGCATTAGGTTTAAGGTTACGGCTAATGTATACTCTAGGTTTATGATTAGAACTAGTTGTAGAAATAGGGTTAGGAGCAGGACTAGTGTTAGGTTAAGGTTTAGGTTTAGGGTGATGTTTAGAGGTAGGGTTAGTGTTAATGTCAGAGACAGGATTAGGGGTAGATTTAGGGTTAAGGTTAGGACTCCAATTAGGCCTAGGCTTAGGGTTAGATATAAGGTTAGGGTTTGATTTAGGTCAAAGTTTAGGGTGAGTGTTATGGCTCAATTTTGTTTTAGGGCTAAGCCTATGTTTAGGGCTAGTTTTAGGATTAGCATTAGGGTTAGGGCTAGTGTTAGGGTTAGGTTTAGTTGTAGAATTAGGGTTAGATTTAGAGTTTGGTTTAGATCCAGGGTTAGGGCAAGGTTAAGGTTAGGGCTAGGGTTATTCTAGGCTATGGCTAGGAATAAGGTTATGGTAAGTGATAGGGTTAGAATTAGGGCTAGGGCTGGGGCTAGGGCGAGAGTTATAGTTAGTCTTAAAGCTAGGATTAGGGTTAGGTTTAGGAGGAGGGCTAGGGTTAGTGTTAGGGTGAGTCCTAGGATTAAGGTTAAGGCTATGTTTAGTGTTAGTGTTAGGGTTTGGGTTAGGTTTAGGGAAGCAATTGGGTTATAACTAGGTGTAGGGCTATGGAATGGGTTAGAATTTGGGTTAGGTTTATGATTAAGGCTAGGTTTTGGGCTAGGATGAGAGCTAGTGTTCATGTTAGGGTTAGGGCTAGGATTAGGGCTATGGCTAATGCCAGGTCTAGAGTTTCAGTTAGAGTTAAGTTTCGGTTTATGTTTATGATTAGGTCTAGTGTAAGGGTTAGATTTAGGGTAAGGTTCAAGTTTACAGCTATGTGTATTATTAGGGTGAGTGTTTGGCTTAAGGTTTGGTTTACGTTAAGGTTTAGGTTTAGGGCTCGAATTAGCATTAGGGTTAGAGTTAGGGTTAGGGTAATGAATAGGCTTAGCATTAGGGTTCAGGTTAGTTTTAGGGCAATGGATGGGTTTAGGGATTGTGATAGGGTTAGGTTTAAGCCTAGGGTTAGCCTTATGGTTAGGATTATGGTTAGGGTAATGGAAAGAATTAGAGCTAGGGTTAGGGCTAAGGTTATCGTTAGGATTAGGGCTAGGATTAGGGTAGTTGACATAATTAGAGCTATGGGTAGGGCTATGGTTAATGTTAGGATTAGGGCTAGTGTTAGGTTTGGTTTTGGGACAGGGCTAGGTTTATATTAAGGTTAGGCTCTGTGCTAGGGTTAGGTCTAAAGCGAAGCTTAGGGTTAGGGTTAGGGCTAGTGTTAGGTTTAGGGTTACACTTAGGGCTATGTTCAGGCCTAAAATTAGGTCTAGGTTTAGAGTCAGTTTAGGCCTAGGATTAGGGCCATGGGTAATGTAAGAGGTAGGGCTATGATTAGGGCTGGTTTTAGGGTTAGGGTTATGGCTAGGTCTAGTGTTAGGATTAGATTTTTGTGTAGGGTGAGCTTTGGAACTAGGATTATGTTAGGTTCAGGGCCATTGTTCAGGTTAGAGTTAGTGTTGGGTTTAGTGCCAGAATTAGGACTAGGGTTAGGTCTAGGGTTAGGGTTAGTGTTTGGGTTAGGTTAACGGTAATTGTTAGGGCTAGAACTATTTTGGTGTTCAGGTCTAGGTGTAGACATATGGATAGATTTAGGATTAGGTTTAAGTCTAAGGCTTGTGTTAGGTTTAGGTTTAAACATTTGATTACTGGTAGGGCTAATATTAGGGTTCGGTTTCGGGTTATGGTCAGGTTTATACCTGCGGTGAGTGTTAGGTTCAGAATAAGTGTCAGGGTTAGGTTTTGGGTTTATGTTAGGGTTTAGAGCTAGAACAAATGTTAGGTTTAGGATTAATTATAGGGTTAGGGTTTGGGTTAGGCTGTGGATTAGGGTGAGGAGTAGGGTTAGCATTAGATTTAGGGTTTAGTTTAAGGAAATAGATAGGGTAAAACCTAGGGTTAGATCTAGGGCTAGGATGTGGATTAGGGATAGTTTTAGGGTTAGGGTTAAAACTAGGGTTATCACTAAGCTTTGCGCCAGGTTTTGGTTTAGGTTTGGGCTAGTGTTAGGCCTACAACTAATATATAAACAGGGTTATGATTAAGGCTACTTTTTTGGGTAAATGTTATGGCTAGATCAAATGTTAGGGTTACGGTTACCATTTTTGTGATATTTAGAGCTAGGGTTAGTGTTAGAGTCCGGGTCAGTGTTCGGGTTATAGTTAGGGTTATGGTTAAACCCAATATTATCACTAGAGTTAGGCCTAGGGGTAGAGTTAGTATTTGTGTTAGGTTAAGTTTTATCATTAGGGCTATGGCTAGGTTTTTGTTTAGGTCTAGGTCTAGAGATATGGCTAGAGTTAGGATTAGGTTGAGGTCTAGGGCTAGTGTTAGGGTTAGGTTTAGGCATAGGTATACTGCTAGTGCTAGTGCTAGTGTTAGGGTTCGGTTTATTGTTAGGGTCATTTTTAGACATACGGTTACCTTTAGGGTCAGAATAAATATCAGGGTTAGGTTTAGGGTTTGGGTTATGTTTTGAGCTACAATGAGGGCTAGGGTTAGGACTAGTAATAGGGTGAAGGTTTGGGTTAGGCTAAGGATTAGAGTTAGGCCTAGGGTTAGCATTAGGGTTAGGGTTAGCTTAGGGTAAGGGATAGGATTAGAGCTAGGATTAGGGCTATGTTTAGTGTTAGGGTTAGGACTAGTGTTCGTTTTAGGTTTAGGGTTAAAGCTAGGGTTAGGTCTTTCATTAAGGCTAGGTTTTTGTTAGAGTTAGAGCTAGTTTTAGAGTTATGGCCAATGTAAGGTCTAGGGTTACGATTTGGGCTATTTATAGGATTAGGGTTAGGACTAGATCTAGTGGTAGACTTAAGTATAACATTTAGATCTAGGGTTAGTGTTAGAGTCAAATTAAAGGTCAGAGTAGTTTTAGCGTTAGGGTTTGGCCTAAATTAGGGCTAAGGTTAGGGCTAGGAGTAGGGTTAGGTTTCGGTTTAGGTTAGGTTTTAAAGTTAGGGCTATGGCTTGGTTTTGTTTTAGGGCTAGGGCTATGCTAGGCCTAGTTTTAGGCTTAGCATTAGGTTTAGGGCTAGTGTTAGGATTAGGTTTCGACTTAGGGTTAAAGTTATATTTTGATTTACGATTAAATCTAGGGTAAGGTCTAGGGCTGAGTATAGGGCTACTGTTAGGTCTTGGTTTATGGCTAGGATTAGGGTTATGGTAAGGGATAGGGTTAGAACTAGGAATAGGGCTAGAATGAGAGGTAGTCTTACGGCTAAGCTTAGTGTTTGGTTAGGTATAGGGCTTAATTAGGGCTAGTAATAGGGCTAGGCTTATGGTTATGTTTAGGCCTAAGGTTAGTTTTAGGCTTACGGTTAGTTTTCATGTAAACAATGGGGTTAGAGCTAGGGATAGGGCTAGGGTGAAGGTTAGAATTAGGGTTAGGGCTAGGGGTTCAATAGAGTTATGATTAAGGCTAGGTTTAGGGCTAGGATGAGGGCTAGGGTTTGTGTTAGGGTTAGGGCTAGGATTAGTGTTAGGGTGAATGTCAGGTCTAGGGTTATGGTTAGAGATAGTTTTAGGGTTAGGTTTATGGCTATGTTTAGTGTAAATGTTAGGTTTTGCGTAGGGGTAAAATTTAGAGCTAGGGGTATTATTAGGGTCAGGGTCAGGTTTAGGGTTTGTTTAGGTTAGGGTTTAGAGTAAGGGCTCAAATTAGCATTAGGGTTTGGGATAGGGTATTGATAGGGTTTGGTTTAGGGTTCAGGTTAGATTTAGCATAATGAATAGGGTTACAGTTAGGGTAGGGTTGCTTTAGGCCTAGGGTTAGCATTATAATTAGGGTTATGTTTAGGTTAATTGATAGGGTTATTGCTAAATTTAGGTCTAGGGTTATGGATAGGATGTGGCTATGGTTAGGATTAGGGTTATGGGTTTGTTTTGTGTTAAGTTTAGGGCTAGAATTACGGCCAGGGAAATGTCAGGTCTAGGATTATGGCTAGGGGTAGTTTTAGGGTTAGGTATATGGCTAGGTCTAGTATAAGGGTTAGGTTTAGGGGTAGGGTCAGGATTAGAGCTAAGTATATTATCATGGGAAGGGGCAGAGTCAGAATTTGGGTTGGGTTAAGGATTAGGGTTAGGGCTTGATTTAGCATTAGGGTTAGAGTTAGGGTAATGATAGGGGTAGGTTTAGGGTTCAGGTTAGGTTTAGGTTAATGAAATAGGTTAGGGTTAGGGATAAGTTTAGGGTTAGGCCTAGGGTTACCATTTGAGTTATGGTTATGATTAGGGTAATGGATAGGGTTAGAGCTAGTGACAGGGCTAGGGTTATTGTTAGAATTCTGGTTAGGGTTAGGGGAAATTTTAGGGCTATATTCGGTTTAGGGTTAGCTTTAGGGTTTGGTTTAAAGCTAGGGTTAAGGCTCGAATTAGGGCTTGGTTTTGGGTTTGGTTAGGGCTAGGATTAGGGCTATGGTAATGCATGAACTAGTGTTGCAATTAGTGCTAGTTTGGAGGTTAGGTTGAGTGCTAGGTCTAGTGTTACCATTAGGTTCATGGTTAGGGTGATATTTAGAGCAAGGTTTATGTTAGGGTTAGTGTTAGAGTCAGGGTTAGTTTTAGGGTTAGTGCTAGAACTCGAATTAGGTCTAAATTTAGTACTAGTTGTATGGTTAGGGTTCGGTATATATGCTGGTTTTGTTTTAGGGCCATGGCTACTGTTATGGCTAGATTATGGATTAGCATGAGGGTTAGGGCTAGTGTTAGGTTAAGGTTTAGGCTTAGGGTTAGGGTTTTATTTTGAGATAGGGTTAGATCTAGGGTTAGGGCTAGGGCTAGGGCTAGGGCTAGGGTTAGGGTAAGGGTGAGGAATAGGGGTATGGTAATGAATATATCTAGAACTAGTGATAGGGCTAGGGTGAGAATTAGAGTTAGGTATAGTAGTAGTTTTAGGATTAGGGTTAGAGTTAGGTCTAAATTAGGGCTAGGATTAGGGCTAGGGTTAGGGCTAAATTTTGGCTAGTATTAGGGCTAGGGTTAGTGTTAGAGTTAGGGATAAATTAGAGCTAGTTTTAGTGCTAGATTTAGGATTAGGGTTAGATCTAAAATAGGGTTTAGGATTAGGCCTTGTGCTAGTGTTAGCGTTAGGGCTACATTAGGGCTAGTATTAAGGCTAGGGTTAGTGTTATGGTTAGACTAAGGGGTTGGGCTATAGTTAGGGTTAGCATTGGTGTTAAGGTTAAGTTTAGGGGTATGGGTGGGGTTATATTTAGCTTTAGGTATATGGTGAGTGTTAGAATTAAAAGTAGGCCTAGGGTTATGCTTCACTTAAGGATTAAGGCTAGGATTAGGGCTAGGTTAAGGGCTAGGGTTTCTTTTATGGTGATGACTAGGACCAGGTCTAGGGCTAATATCAGGTCCAGGGTTAACATTTAAAATTATTTTAGGGTTTGGCTATTGCTAGGTGTAGTGTAAGAGTTAGGTTTATGTTAAAGGTCAGCTTTTGGGCCAGGGTTATTTTTAGGGTCAGGGTCTGGGTCAGGGTTAGCATTTGGTTTAGCTAAAACTTTAGGGTTAAGGGTCGAATTAGCATTCGTGTTAGGTTTAGGATTAGGATAATGGATACTGTTTAGTTTAGGTTTCAGTTAAGGTTTAGGGTCATGGATGAGTTAGGTTTAGTAATCGGGTTAGGGTTACCATTAGGGTTAGGGTTATATTGAGTTTAATGGATGCCGCAGTCTGGCTGGGCACAAAATCACGAGCCACCACACAGCTTGTAGATTCAAACAGCAACTCTTTATTCCCGAACTCACACTAGCCGTCTACAATCACGTTCTGGGGAAATCCACGTTCTCTGCCCAAATCCACGTTCTCTGGGCTTCTATCTCCAAAATATACTGTCTGAATCCCGTGAGAACTCAAGGGGAACTCAGGCAGCAGGATACGCCCTATTCCCAGCAGGAATAATCTTAAACCTTAAACCTGGAACCTAAACTGGGAACGCCCTAAACAGGATTATCTTAAAACCTGGAACACCCTAATCTGCCTTGGTCCTTGAGCAAGGTCACCTACATTCAATGTCACTGCAACATGTCAGCAACATGGGGTACGCTGGCAAGGAAATTGTCATACCTACTTGGCTAATGGCTCCCAGCATCTCCCCCCTTCTGATTAATTAAACAACAAGCAATGTGGCTTAAGGACCGTGCCTGGTAGGTTGTCCAATTCAACATATGGTTCTTACCCGTCATCGGAAAACTGACCTTTAGGCGTCAGCCTCCTGTCTTAGGTTGATACCACTGCAATTGAATCATACCCGTCACTGACTACCGGTCCAGTATACAGCCATACTTGTGGATAGGTCTATGCACCAGTGGGGGGGTGAGGTTCTTTGCCTCACCTCTGTTGGCCCCCAAATTTGGCCTTGGTGCCAGTGGGGGAGTGAGGTTAATGTGGCTTATGGACCGTGCCTGGTAGGTTGTCCAATTCAACATGTGGTTCTTACCCGTCATCGGAAAACTGACCTTTAGGCGTCAGCCTCCTGTCTTAGGTTGATACCACTGCAATTGGATCATACCCGTCACTGACTACCGGTCCAGCATAAGCCATTGGCCCCCAAATTTTAGACCATCACTAGCAGAAGGGAGGAGGATACAGAAATGCCACGACACCAAGCCAATTGACGGCTCCTTGGGAAAAAATTGCATCACTGGTGACACCATCAGCAAAGATATGTCAGCACTACCACAATTAACATGGGGTGCGCTGGCAAGGAAATAAAAATTGCATCACTAGTGACACCATCAGCAAAGATATGCCAGCATTACCACAATTCGCTGCACCAAACGATAGTTACATAGTCCAGGCAAGTTCTGCAAGCAGTTCAAAGTGGAGGAATCTATCAATATGTCCATTTCCTCCCAAAGTAAGTTTCCTCCCAAAGTAAGTTGACTCTTTGATTGAGCATTACTTGTTGAGTTCTTCACCGGCACTGGGATGGAGATAGGAATTCTGGCAATGATGCTAAAGAGACATTATCCTGAAAAGAATTATTAAATATAATGAAAAGGAAAGGTGAAAGTAAACAAACAGATCTGTTAACCTACTTTAAAAACAATCCTTAACAGCCTTTTACCTAATTTAAACTAGTAAACAAACAGATCTGTTAACCACCTTTAAAAACAATCCTTAACAGCTGTTTACCTAATTTAAATTAAACCATTTAAATCACGTGAATAAAAAAAAAATAATAATTCGGATCCATTTTTTCATGAGCGCTCCTCATATAAGAAATATGGACATACGCACATACAGACATACAACACAAAACACAAGAGTGTACACAAACGTACAACACATAAGAAAATAGTAAAGGCCTTGTAGCTTTACCTAGGTGAAATCTCCATTGCAATGTTTAAAAACTCCACAGTCAAAAAATAAAACTGATCAGAAAAACATTAACCTAGGTTTGTATGAGCTCAAAAAATAAAAATAGAACCTTATGATGTGGAAAAATGCAATAATAAAATAGCTATTGAAAAAAGCATCCTGGTTAATCACTGTCGCAGATGTAAGAATGGCCAAGCTGGAGTTCTGGATATCAGCTGTTATGGATTTGAGTCAAATCATCTTCTTTTCGATCTGTAGAGACTCTTTTAGTTAATCTCTCTGGAATCCAAATGGGCTGCTGTTCTCCCTGTGGAAAAACACAAACAGACCCCCGACTCCAGACAATCACTGGGTCAGGACCTTTCCATTGTCCTGTTAGAATATCTTTCCAAAGTACTTTAGGCTTATGTACATTTTTTGGATACATACGTCTTTCTGCAGCACTAAATCCTGATGAATCCAAATTTAAAAAGTTTAGAGTAAAAAGCGTTATTTTAAGTTTATCTTGGGGTGATATATACCCCTTTCCAATTCCCTCTTTTTGCTTTAATAAGTATGTTTTAATAGTTTGATGAGTTCTTTCAACTATGCCTTGTCCCTGTGGATTGTATGGGATTCCTGTTATATGAGTAATACCAAATGATGAGCAAAATTGTTTAAAAGAGGTAGAGGTATAGCCAGGACCATTATCAGTTTTTAACTGTTTAGGAACGCCCACAGTGGCAAAATTTTGTAAGCAATGAGCTATAACATCTTTAGTTTTTTTCTCCGGCATGAAGGGAGCCCATCAAAAATCCAGAAGAAGTATCGACTGTAACGTGTAAATATTTTAATTTTCCAAATTCTGGCAAGTGTGTGACGTCCATCTGCCAAATATGGTTAGGTATCAGTCCTCTAGGATTGACTCCAAGATTAACTTGTGGTAAAAATGTCACACAATTTTGACATTGTTTTATTATATGTCTGGCTTGTTCCTTAGTTATTTTAAAACGCTTTTGTAAAGTATTAGCATTAACATGAAACCTTTTATGAAAATTTGTAGCTTCTTCAAATGTAGAGAAAATATGTATGTCATGTGTAGTTTTATCTGCTAAATCATTGCCTAAACTAAGGGCTCCAGGCAATCCTGTATGTGCCCTAATATGTCCTATGAAGAATGGATCTTTTCTGTCCCAGATTAGACTTTGTATAGTGGAAAACAAAGAGAAAACAGTAGAAGAAGGGGAAATCCTACCAGCATCTTCAAGAGATACTATAGCATTAACTACATACTGACTATCAGAAAATAAATTAAATACAGAATCTTTAAACATCAAAAAAGCTTGTAAAACTGCATTAAGCTCTACCTTTTGAGCTGATTGTTTGGGTACTAAAAATGTAAAAGTTTGATCAGGGGTAACTACTGCTGCTGTACCATTATTTGACCCATCAGTGAAAATATTTGGAACATTCATGATAGGTGTTTTTCTTGTCATTTTAGGAAAAACTACAGGATGCTTAGACCAAAAAGACAACAAAGGATTAGATGGTAAATGATTATCAAATGAAACATTAGATTTACACATGATTATTGCCCAAGTATTTAACTCATTAGCTAACTCATCAATTTGATCCATAGTATATGGAGTAATAATTTTATTGGGAGAAATTCCAAACACTCCCTTCGCTGCTTTTATTCCTTTGAGTATTAATTGTCCTACAGCCTCAGGATACCTAGTAAGAATAGTGTTAGGAGAATAAGATAAATGTATCCATAATAATGGACCTTCTTGCCAAAATACTCCTTTAGGAATATTTTTTGTTGGTAGTACAATAAATAATAAAGGCAAACTTATATCAATTCTATCCAAATGCATATTTTCCATATATGTTTCAATAATTTTTAATGCCTTTCTTGCTTTAGGAGTTAACATGCGGGGTGAATTTGGATCTGATGGACCTTTTAGAATATCAAATAAAGGTCCCAACTCTCCTGTTGGTATACCTAGATAAGGCCTTATCCAATTTATGTCTCCCAATAACTTTTGAAAGTCGTTAAGTGATTTGAGTTGATCTACTCGTATTTGAATTTTTGGTGGACGGACCATGGTTGAGGATAATAGAACTCCTAAATAATTAATTGGAAAATTTAATTGTACTTTATCTATTGCTATCTCTAGATTATAATTTTTTAATAAGTTTGTAAGTGTGGCATAACATTCCAGCAATATGTTTTTATCTTTATGTGCCAATAATACATCATCCATATAGTGAAATATTTGTAGTTCAGGATTTTGATTTCTAAGTGGCTGGATTGCTTTGTTAACATATATTTGACACATAGTTGGACTGTTAGCCATCCCTTGAGGGAGTACTTTCCATTCATATCTCTGATCAGGACCTTCATGATTTAATGCAGGGATAGTAAATGCAAAACGTGGACTATCCTCGGGATGAATTGGAATTGAAAAAAAAAACAATCTTTAATATCTATAGCTAAAACATGCCAGGTTTTTGGCAAAGCAGACAATTGAGGAATCCCTGATTGAGCAGGTCCCATAATAACCATCTCATTATTAATGGCTCTTAAATCTTTCAATAATCTCCATTTACCAGATTTCTTTTTGATGACAAAAATGGGAGTATTATGGGGAGATATGGAAGGTTGTATATGTCCTTCCGCTAATTGTTGTTTGACCAGATCATGGGCTACTTGTGTCTTTTCTTTAGTCAGGGGCCACTGAGGAACCCACACTGGTCTTTCTGATTTCCAAGTAATTTTGATTGTCTCAGTGGCCCTTTCTGAAAATCCAACCCATGTCTGTCTGTTCCTTGATCTATTTGTACTGGTGCTGCTATACCTTGCCCTTGTTTTCCTAATCTTTTTTCTTTCCTAAAGCCTTGTCTAGCCCTAGTAGTGGGCACATTAGGATTGATGTTATTTGTTAACGTCAAACCTAATTGATCTAGGACATCTCGTCCCCATAAATTTATAGGAAGATGATCCAATACATATGGCTGTATAGTTCCTTCACATCCTTCAGGATCCTTCCAATCTAATATCATAGAACTTCTATGGGGATTAGTCGCCACTCCTAGGCCTCGAAGCGTTTGAGTGGCTTGTTGTAATGGCCAATGTTTTCGTCATTCTTGACGAGATATGATGCTAAGGTCAGCTCCTGTGCCCAGTAGCCCATTAAACTCATGACCTTGAATATTTAGTTTTAGCATTGGGCGAGAATCTAAATTTAAAGACAACATAGCCCAATCTACACCTGTGGAGCCTAATCCCCTGGAACATCTTTCTACACTATGACTAGGAAATTTATTATGTAGGCTGGGTATTATTAACAACTGTGTTATTCTGTCTCCAGGTGAAATTACTGATATACCTCTTGGAGAACTAGCTATAATTTTTATTTCACCTACATAATCGGGATCAATTACCCCAGGACTTATCATAAGTCCTTTTAATGTAGATGAACTACGTCCCAGTAATAAGCCTACTGTTCCTTGGGGAAGAGGTCCTTTTACTCCTGTGGGAATGATTTGAACTCCCATCTCTGGAGTTAATACTGCTCTGGCAGAGGCGCAGATGTCCAACCCTGTGCTCCCTCGGGTTTGTCTGATGAGGGATTTAATGGACAATGTGTCCTGGGCACTACCCTGATGGTGTTGCTGGGATCCTCCACTGCCCCGTATATTTGTGGTTGTGGGCCCCGGAGCATTGGGCCCCCCTGTCCGTTTTTTGGCAATGGAGCCTGATGCCTTTCTCCACGATATCTTGGATAAATACCTGGTCTTTGTCCGTTTTTTGATAAGGGAGTACCTTCTATGGTGGTTTGAGAACGGCATTCATTAGCCCAATGTCTCCCTCTACGGCATCGTGGGCAAATACCTGGTATTCTATTCCTTTGATACCTACTTTTGTTAAACCCTCCTCCTATGGGGCAATTCCTTTTAAAATGTCCTGTTTGTTCACAATCATAGCATGTTTTTGGCCTGGCATCTAAAGCCTGTTGTACTGCAGCTGCCAAGACTTGCCCTTGTTCATTAATATCTCTACATAATTTAATATATGTGTTTAAATCTTCATGTCTCCATGGTCTAATAACCTCTCTGCAGCAACGATTTGCTTGGTCATAAGCCAGTTGTTTTATTAATGGCATTGCTTGTTCTGTATCCCCCAAAATTTTGGCAGCCGTTTGAATTAGCCTATCTACAAAGTCAGCGTAAGGTTCATTAGCTCTCTGTATTACCTTAGATAGCTGACCTTGTAAATCTCCATGTCCTTGTAAAGTCTTCCATGCCCTAACTGCGTCTGCAGCAATTTGTGCATATATAGCAGGATCATATTCAATTTGATGCCGTTGACCCTCATAAGGTCCTTTTCCTAACAACATATCTAGATTTCTTTGAGGGTAACCGGCTGCTGCATTTCGCCTAGCTGTCTCCGTGCAAAATTCCTCATTGGAAACCTTCCATAACAAATATTGTCCTCCATTTAGTACAGATTTACACATGCTAGCCCAATCTGCTGGCGTCATGTCCAAGTTAGTAATGGACTCAACCATGCTTACCGTGAAGGGAGCTTGGGGACCATAGGTTGTTACAGCCTCCTTTAACTGCTTCACTGTTTTAAAATCTAATGCACGGTGAATTTGCTGCCCTCCTGCCTGTTCAAGTACAGGGCATGCTAATCTTTGAGGTCCTGTCTCAGGATCCCATTTATCAACTACGGGGTTTGAGGGCCACTCAGCTGTCTCCATCGGTGGGGCTGTTGGTTGAATTACGCCCTCTTGTGATAAAACGGAGTTAGTAACAGCCTCCTGCTGTGGCCTTTTTCCTAACAACCCCTTTTCCTTTAAATTTTCTTCCTCTGTCTGACTAGCTCGAGAGACCTTCTCTTTTGCTTGATCTAAAATGTCTTTCTCCATGGTCTGAACCTCTAACAATTTACTTAACATCTTTTCGGTTTGTTTTTTACTAATTTCTAATCTACTATAAAGATAACGCAACCCAATAAGATAGCACAAAACAAAGCCGAAACTGAATGAAACAAAAACGGAATAAAAAATCATTGTATCAATTTTCTCTTCCTCAGGGCCGACAAACTTCAAACCTTTAGTCAACCATTTTTTCCAGTTTGCCTGAGAAATTTCTAGGGATAGGCAGCTTGAAACAAAAACAAGATAAATCAAAACAATAGCACATTGTTTTTTGAATTGGTCACCCATTCTTTCTCTCTTCCTCAAGAGCGAGAAATTTCACTTACCTCTAAGCTTCAGAAGTTCCCCGTACGGGCCACCAAATGCCGCAGTCTGGCTGGGCACAAAATCACGAGCCACCACACAGCTTGTAGATTCAAACAGCAACTCTTTATTCCCGAACTCACACCAGCCGTCTACAATCACGTTCTGGGGAAATCCACGTTCTCTGCCCAAATCCACGTTCTCTGGGCTTCTATCTCCAAAATATACTGTCTGAATCCCGTGAGAACTCAAGGGGAACTCAGGCAGCAGGATATGCCCTATTCCCAGCAGGAATAATCTTAAACCTTAAACCTGGAACCTAAACTGGTAACGCCCTAAACAGGATTATCTTAAAACCGGGAACACCCTAATCTGCCTTGGTCCTTGAGCAAGGTCACCTACATTCAATGTCGCTGCAACATGTCAGCAACATGGGGTACGCTGGCAAGGAAATTGTCATACCTACTTGGCTAATGGCTCCCAGCAAATGGATAGGTTTAGAGATAGGGTTGGGGCTAGGTTATGGTTTGGATTAAGTCCAGAATTAGGGTTAGGTTTAGGTATAGGGCTAGGGTGTGATTTGGGGTAAGTTTTAGAGTTAGTGCAAGTGTTAGGTTTAGGCCTAGGATTATGGTTAGTCTTAGTGCTAGGTTTAGGGTTAGGTTTAGGGTTAGTGTTAGGAATGTTTTTGCATGCTTCATCTTTGGGAAACTTTCACAAGGAAGAAACCAGAGTGCCCACATAGAACTGATTGAGTGTGTGCAGTTTTAAGCAGCGAGCACCAACCCTGTTTGATTTCAAGTTCCATTTCCATTTACACGTTTAGGTCAAAAATCAAGGAAACCTTAAAATACAAACTGTTCCTGACAGCAAACCATTGAAGGGATAAGGCCCAAATCTGGGGAAAATAGTAATGCTAGGTAAAAGATGAATTATGCCAAGTATCAAATGAGTTTTAAGAAAATTCACTCTAATTCTAAAACTAGATCTAACCCAACCCTAATCTAATTCTAACCTGCTTAGAGTACCTATGATCATAGAATTCCCAAACTTGGGGAGCCTAGCAGTGCAACTGAACAGATGAATCTTGCACAGTATCAAAGAAATTTGCTGAAAAATTGGGGAGGTGTTTCATATTTGTTCATATGAAGTACATTCATATTTTCCGTTTTTTTTTTTTTTCTTAAAGTGCTCATGGATAAATTGTTTTTCATGCTTCAGCTTAAGGTACTAAGCTGAAGGTATATTCTGGTTTAGGATTAGGTTTAGTGTTAGGTTTAAAACCAGGGTTAAGGCTCGAATTAGTGCTTGGTTTTGGGTTTGGTTAGGGCTAAGATTAGGGCTATGGTAATGCATGAAATAATGTTGAAATTAGTACTAGTTTTGCGGTTAGGGTTAGGGCTAGGTCTAGTGTTACCGTTAGGTTTAGGGTTAGGGTGATATTTAGAGCAAGGGTTGTGTTAGGTTTAGTGTCAGAGTCAGGGTTAGTTTTAGGGTTAGTGTTAGAACTCGAATTAGGGCTAAAGTTAGTACTAGTTGTACAGTTAGGGTTTGGTATATAGGTTGATTTTGTTTTAAGGCTATGGCTATGGTTATGGCTAGATTAAGGATTAGCATGAGGGTTAGGGCTAGTGTTAGGTTAAGGTTTAGGCTTAGGGTTAGGGTTTGATTTTGAGTTAGGGTTAGATCTAGGGTTAGGGCTAGGGATAGGGATAGGGATAGGGTGAGGGTTAGGGTGAGGGATAGGTTTATGGTAACAAATATAGTTAGAACTAGTGATAAGGCTAGGGTGAGAATTAGAGTTAGGTATAGTAGTAGTCTTAGGATTAGGGTTAGAGTTAGGGCTAAATTTGGGTAGGATTAGGGCTAGGGTTATTGTTAGAGTTTGGGCTAAATTAGGGATAGGATTAGGGCTAGATTTAGGGTTAGGGTTAGAGTTAAATTAGGGTTTAGGATTAGGGCTAGTGTTAGTGTTAGGATTAGGGCTACATTAGGGTTAATATTAAGGCTAGGGTTAGTGTTATTGTTAGACTAAGGGGTTGGGATAGAGTTAGGGTCAGCATTGGTGTTAAGGTTAAGTTTAGGGGAATGGGTGGGGTTATATCTAGCTTTAGTCATAGGGTGAGCTTTAGAATTAGGATTAGGCCTAGGGTTATGTTTCACTTAAGGATTAAGGCTAGGTTTCGGGCTAGGTTAAGGGCTAGGGTTTCTTTTAGGGTTAAGGCTAGGACCAGGTCTAGGGCTAATATCAGGTCTAGGGTTAATGTTAAAAATAATTTTATGGTTAGGTTATTGCTAGGTGTAGTGTAAGAGATAGGTAGGTTAAAGGTCAGCTTTAGCCTAGGATTATTTTTAGGGTCAGAGTCAGGGTCAGGGTTAGCATTTGGTTTAGCTAAAAGCTTAGGTTTCAGGCTCGAATTAGCATTAGGGTTAGGTTTAGGATAAGGGTAATTGACAGGGTTTAGTTTAGGTTTCATTTAAGGTAATGGATGAGTTAGGTTTAGCAACCGGGTTAGTGTTACCATTAGGGTTAGGGTTATGTTTAGTGTAATGGATAGGTTTAGAGCTAGGGTTGGGGCTAGGTTACGGTTTGGATTAAGTCTAGAATTAGGGTTAGGTTTAGCAATATGGCTAAGGTTTGATTTGGGGTAAGTTTTAGGGTTACTGTAAGTGTTAGGTTTAGGGCAAGGATTATGGTTAGTCTTAGTGCTAGGGTCAGGGTTAGGGTTAGGGTTAGGGTTAGGGATGATTTTGCATGCTTCAGCTTTGGGAAACTTTCACAAGGAAGAAACCAGAGTGCCCACATAGAACTGATTGAGTGTGTGCAGTTTTAAGCAGCGAGCACCAACACTGTTTGATTTAAGTTCCATTTCCATTTACCCGTATAGGTCAAAATGAATTAAACCTTAAAATATAAACTGTTCCTGATAGCAAACCATTGAAGGGATAAGGCCCAAATCTGGGGAAAATAGTAAGGCTAGGTAAAAGATGAATTATGCCAAGTATCAAATGAATTTGAACAAAATTCACTCTAACTCTAACACTATATCCAATCCATCCCTAATCTAATTCTAACCTGTTTAGAGTACCTATGATCATAGAGTCCCAAACTTGGGGAACCTAGAGGCACAACTTAACAGATGAATCTTGTGCAGTATCAAAGAAATTTGATGAAAAATTCGGGGAGGTAATTTAGTGCATTCATATTTCCCTGTTATTTTTTTTTCTTAAAGTGCTCATCAATAAACTGTTTTTCATGCTTTAGCTTAAGGAACTTTCACAAAGAAAAAAAAAACAAAGAGTGCCCACAGATAGCTGACTGAGTGTGTGAAGTTTCATGCAGCTAGCACAAACACTGTTTGATTTCTAGCTCCATTTCATTCACACCTATAGGCCCTAATGAAGTGAAAACTAAAAATTCAAACTGTTCCTGACACTGAACCATTGAAACTTGAAGGCCCAAACTGGGGGAGCCTACTAAGGCTAGGTCAAGGACGAATCCTGTACAGTATCAAATTAATCCAACCAACAAAAAATTGAAGCTCTTTCAGTACATGGGTATTGTGTTTGTTCCGAAAGCACTCAGAGATAAAGCTGTAAATTTCTCCTTCATCTTAGGGCTACTTCCATGGCAAACACCAGATTGAGCTCACTGAAAATTGATGGAGTATGTGAAGTTTCAAGCAGCTAGCCCAAACTCTGTTCAATTAAGAGCTTCATTTCCATTCACCCCTATAGGGCAAAAAGAAGAGAAAAATGAATTTGAATCTGTTCCGGAAGGCAAACCCTGTATGTAGAAGGCCCAAACATTAGGATTATAGTCAAAATAGGAAAAAGATGAAACCTGCACAGTATCATAGAAATTTGAAAACAAAACTATCCTTAACCTGTTTAGAGTCCCTTTGATCCTAGATGTCCCACATTGGGGAGCCAAGTTGGGTAGGCTAACAGATGAATCTTTCTCACTATCAAAGAAATCTGACCAAATAATTGGGGAGGTAGTTCAGTACATGCATATTTTCCTGCTTTATCATACAGTGCTCTCACATAAAGTTGCTTTGCATGCTTCAGCTTAGGGCCAATTTTACAAGAAATAGACCAGAGAATGCCCATAGATAACTGATTGAGTGTGTGAGGTTTGAAGTAGCTAGCACCAACTCTGTTGGATTTACAGCTCCATTTCCATTTACACGCATATGTCAAAATGAAATGAAAACTTAAAATACAAACTGTTCTGGAGAGCAAACCCTTGACCCAACAGGCCCAAACCTAGAGAATATAGTAATCCTAGGTAAAAGTTGGTTCCTGCCCAGTATCAACGAAATTTGAACAAAACAAAATCTAACAAACTCTAGCTGTAACCCTAGCCCTAATCTAATACTAAATCTAACCTAACCTGTTTAGAAAACCATTGATCAGAGTAGTCCCCGAATAATGGAGCCCAGTGTGGCAAGCTAGCAGATGAATCCTGTGCATTATCAAAGAAATCTGACCAAATAATTGGGGCAGGTATATCATTAAGTGTATATTTCCCTGTTTTCTCCTAATGGGCTCTTGGATAAATTATTTTTTCATGCTTCAGTTTAAGGTACTTTCACAAGAAACAACCAGAGACTGCCCACAGAGAGCAGATTCAGTGTGTGAAGTTTCAAGCAACTAGTGCTAACTCTGTTTGGTTTCCAGCTCCATTTTCATTCACATCTGTAGGACACAATAAAGTGAAACCTAAAAATTTAAACTCTTCCTGACAGTGAACTGGCAAACCTTGAAAACCCAAACATGGGGATCCTACTAAGACTAGGAAAAGGATGTATCCTGTACAATATCAGTGTAATCCATGCAAAAAAAATTGAAGCTTGCTCCTAAAGTGCTCACAGATAAAGCTGGTTCTTTCCAATTCAGCTTTGGGCTACTATCACAAGAAACAAATGAGAGAATGTGCACTGAGATCTGATTGAGTGTGTGAAGTTTCAAGCAGCTAGCACAAAACCTCTTTGAATGCAGCTCCATTTCCATTCACCCCTATAGGGCAAAATGAAGTGAAACATGAAAATTAAAACTGCTTCTGTGAGCAAACCCTTTTACCTAGGAGGCCCAAACATGGAGAGCATACTAAGAATAGGAAAAAGGTAAATGCTGCCCAGTATCCAATAAATTGAAAAAAACTTACTCTAACCCTAAAACTAGTTCTAACACTTGCCCTAACTCTAACCATAACCCTAAGCCTAACCTGTAAAGAGAAGCTTTGATCAAAAAAATTTAAAACTTGGGGAGAGTAGTGGGGAAGCATACAGATGAGTACTGCACAGTATCAAAGAAATCTAACCAAATAATTGGGGGAGGTATTTCAGTACATGCATATTGCCCTGTTTTCTCCTAAAGTACTCTTGGATGAAGTTGTTTTGCATGCTTCAGCTTATGGCTACTTTTACAAGGAAGAAACCAGAGAGTGCCCACAGACAACTGATTGAGAATGTAAAGTTTCAACCAGCTAGCACCAACCCTCTGATTTCCAGCTTCATTTGCATTTACCCATATGGGTCAAAATGAAGTGAGACATTAAAAACAAACTATTCCAAACAGTGAACCATTAAACCAAGAAGGCCCAAAACTGGGGCACATGGTAAGGATAGGTAAAGATAAATCTTCCCAGTATCAAAGAAATTTGAATAAAACGAACTCTAACCCTAACACTAGCTCTAAAGCTAGCCCTAACTCTAACTGTAACACTAACCATTACCTGTTTAGAGAACCATTGATCCTAGAAGTGCCAACCATGGGGAGCCTAGTGGAGCAAGCTCAAAGATGAATACTGTATAGTATCAAAAAAATCTGATCAAATTTTTGGGAGACTTATTTCAGTACATGCATGTTTCACTGTTTTCTCCTTAAGGGCTCTCGGATACAGTTTCTTTTGCATGCTTCATTTTTGACCTACCATCAAAAGAAAGAAACTGAGAGTGCCCACTGAGAACTGATTGTGAAAAGTTTCAAACACCTCCTGCCAACCATGTTGGATTTCCAGCTCAATTTTCATTCACATCAATAAGCCATAATGAAGGGAAACCTTAAAATACAAACTGTTCCTGACAGTGAACCATTGAACCGAGAAGGCCCAAACCTGTGGAGCATAGTAAGGCTAAGTAAAAGGTGAATCCTGCCCAGTATCATAGAAATTTGAAGAAAACTAGGGCCCCATGGATGCTCTCAGCTCAGATGGAAGGCTCAGCTGTGCAGATTCTCTGGGAGCAGATAGCAGTCTCATCTGTTTGGGCACTCACTGCGCATACAGAAGGCAGCACAGTACACAGAGACTTTGCTTTAGAATCACCAGAATGAGCTCTGGACACAGCACATGGTCACTCCAGAACCACCCACTTCACCAGACATCATACATGGGTAATAGTTGTAATCCATCTTGCAAAATCTTACTCATTATCTATCAGTGGGCGGGGCTACCAGCTCTGTTCTGCAGCTTATCAGGTAAGCTGTTTCCAACTCTCCTACCCCCAGCTGTGATAACTCAAGATTTTTCTTACAAGATTTTCCGGGGTGTTGCTATCAATGCAGAACAGCAACTGTACAGGCACCTGGTTTCCAATTACCCTAAACCTAACCATAGTTCTAACCCTCACCCTAATCCTAACTCAAGACCTATTCCTAACCATAACCCTAGCCCTAACCTTCACTCTAACTGTATCCATTACCCTAAACATTACCCTTACCCTAACACTAACCCTAGGCCTAACCCTATTCTTATCACTATCCCCCAAATTGTCAATTACCCTAAACCTAACCTGAACCCTAAATCTAACCTTAACATTACCCTAATGCTAACCCTAATGCTAATTCAAGCCCTAACCCTAAACTCAAACCTAAACCAAAGCCCAACACTGACCCTGACATTAATAATTTCACTAGTTCTAAACCTGACTATTACCCTATACTAACCCTTACACTAGACCTAGACATAAACCTAACCCTAAAACTATCCCTAACCATAACCCTAAACCTGACTTTAGCCCTAGCCATAATCCTAGACTTAACCCTAACACAAACCCGAGTCTTTATCCTAGCCATAAACATAGCCTTAATTATAACCTTAACCCTAACCCTAGGCCTAAACCTAAGACTATTGATAGCCCTAATCTTAGCCCTAATTTAGCCCTATCCCTAACCCTAACCCTAACCCTAGCCCAAAGACTAACTCTAACTCTCACACTAGCCCTAAATCTAGTTCTAACCCTATATACTACAGGAAACCTTATCCTAGCCTGAACTATAGGTCTAATCCTAGCCCAATTCATGTCCCTGGCCATAACCCAAGATCTAACCCTAATTCTAAATCTGACCCTAAAAATAAGCCTAAGCCTAAGCTTAACCCTAGCCCTAGCCCTAAGGCTAATCCTAGTCCTAACCCTAGCCCTAGCACTAAAACCAAACTGAGCCATAGACCTAACACTAACCCTTAACATAAACCAATCCCTAATCCTACACCTAGCCCTAACCTTAGGCATAATCCGAGTCTTAAGTCGAACGCTCAAACTAATCCTCACCCTGACTCTGACCTTAAAACTAACCCTAGGTCTAAACATCACCCTAACCCTAAACCTAAATCTAACATTAGACCTAGTCCTAACCCCTAAAACTAAAATTAGCCCTAATCATATCCCTAGTACTTACATCTGCCGTAACCCTAACCCTAGCCCTAACTTAACTCAAATCCTAGCCCTATTCTGAGCCCAAAACCTAGCTTTAACCCTAAACCTAACTCTATCCCTATCACTAATTGTAGCCATAACCCTAGCTGTAACCCTAGCTCTAAGCCTATCCATTACCCTAACCATAACCCTAACCTTAGGCCTAAACCTAACCCTATCCCTAATCTTCACCCTATCCATTACACTAAATTCAACCTGAAAACTAAACCTAACCCTATCATTACTGATCATAATCTTTATGCTAATTTGAGTTTTAACTTTAAACCTTAACCTATCCAAAACACTAATCTTGACCATGACCCTAATAATATCCTTATCTCTAAACCTGACCCTAACACTAAACCTAATGCTTACAGAAGGCATAGACATAAACCTAAACTTAAACTGTCTTTAACTGTAACCCTAGACCTGAAATTAGCCCTAACCTTAATCCTAGCCCTAAAACTAGGCTTAATCCGAACCCGAACCATAACCTGAGCCCTAAACCTAATTCTAACCCTCACCTTAGACCTAAAACTACCTATAACCCCATCTCTTATTAAAAACCTAACCAAAACCCTAAACCTAACCCTAACCCCTGCTCTATCCCTAGACCTAATACTAACACTAATCCTAGCACTAATCCTAGCTCTAATTTAATCCTATCCTAATTCTAACCCTAGCCCTAAGACTAACTAGAACTCTTGCCCTAGCCCTAGCCCTAGCCCTAGTTCTATCCTTAGCCCTATGCTAACTCTAGATCTAAACCTAACTCTAAATCTAAACCTAACTCTAAATTTATCTGTAATCATAAGCCAGACCAAACCCTAACACTACCCCTAACCATAATGCTAATCCTAAAACTTGCCCTAGCCCTAGCCCTAGCCATAAAACAAAATGAAATCATATCCCTAACCCAAACCATTAACCTAAACCAAACCCAAACCTTACACCTAACCCTAACCCTAACTCTAAAAATTACTCTGACACTGATGCTGACCCTAACACTAATCCTAGCTTTAATCATCACCCTAACTTAAATTAACCCTAACACTAGACCTAGCCTTAACCATAACACTAAAACTAGCCTTAATTGTAACCCTAATTCGTACATTAGTCATTGTCCTAACCCTAGCATTAACACTAACACAAATCCTACCCTGGATCTGAGACCTAAACCTAGCTTTTACCCCAATCTTAACCCTAACACTAGCCTAAACCTAACCCTAACCCTAGCCCTAACCCTAGCCCTAACCCTATCCCTTACCATAAGCCAAACCTTAACCCAAATGCTAAACCTAATCCTAACCCTAATCCTTAGCTTAACTTCAACTCTAACCATATTACTAGTCTTAACCCTAGCCCTCAATCTACTTCTAACTCTAACCCTGACCCTCATCTGAACCTAAAAGTAACCCTAGATCTAAACCTGACCCTAAACCTAAACCAAAACTAGACCTATCGGTAACCCTATATTTATGCCTAAGCTTTATACTACACCTAGACCCAAAGCTAATCCTAAATATAGCTATAACTCTAGCCCTAGACATAAACAAAATCATAGCACTAGCCCTAACAATAACACTTAACCTAAATCAAACACCCTAATCCTAGACCTACCCCTCATCCTAATTCTGGCTCTGAAACTAAACCTAACCCTATTCCGAACACTGACTCTGGTCCTAACACTTAAACTAGCTTAAACCTGACACTAACCCCAAACCTAGACCTAACATTAGACCTTGCTATAAAGCTAAACCTAAAACTAACCCTAAATATAACCCTATCTTTTACATTAAGCAGAGTTCTAACCCTAGACCTAAACCTAACACAAAACCTAGAGCTAATCCTAGGCCTAAACTTAGCTCTAAGCATAAACCTAAGCCTAGCCCTAACCCAAACCCTAACTCTAACCCTAACCCTCTCTTTAGACCTAACCCTAGCTCAAAGCCTAATCCTTACACTAAACATAACCCTAGCCCTATCCGAAATCCCAATCCTAACCCTAGCCTTAATCCTAACCTAACCCTAGTCCAAAATTTATCTGTAACCATATCCATTACTCTAACCCTAATGCTAACCCTAATTAAAACCCTATCCCTAACACTAAACCTAACTTTAACCATAATCTTGAACTTAGAACTAAACCTAAACCTAACCCTCGCACTAGACCTAACCCTAGCTCAAACACTAACCATTATCCTAACCTAACCATAACATGAACCCTGAACTAACACTTACCCTAACCCTAACACTTACCCTAAACCAAACCCTAGTCCTAACTCTAAACTTAACCCTAATCCTAGATTTAATCCCAACCATAACCTAGCCCTAACCCTAGCTCTAAAACTATCCATTACACTAAACATAATCCTACCCCTAATGTTAACCCTAACCCGATCGCTGAAACCTAACCCATCCATTACCTTAAATCTTAACTAAAATCTAATGTAAACCCTTTCATTACCTTAACTCTAAACCTAACCCTAACACTAATTCGAGCCCAAAACCCTTAACCTTAACGTAAACCAAATGCTAACCCTGAACCTGACCGTGACGCTAATAATAACCATAGCTCTAAAGTTGACCTTTAACCTAAACCTAACCCTTACAATAGAATTTGCCATAACCTAACCCTAAAACTATCCTTAACAATAACCCTAAACCTGATATTATACCTAGCATGAGACCTAGCCATAATCCTTTCAGAATACCTAACCCTTATTCTAGCCTTAAATATCCTAGCCTTAATACTAAACTGAACCATAACTCGAGGCCTAATCCTAATTCTAACACTACCCCAGCCCTAAACCTAGCTATAACCCATCTCATTCCCCTAAACTTAACCCTAACCCCAGTGCTAACCCTAACCCTAGCCCAACCCCTAGGGTTAAACCTAACACTAACCCAGGTCCTAATCCTAGCAATAAATTAGCAGTGACCCTAACCCTCACCCTAAGCCTACTCCTCAGAAGAAATCTAATTCTCACTCTAAACATATCCCTAGTTCTAACAATATTCCATACCATAACCCTAACCCTAGCCCTAACCCTAGCATGAGCCCTAACTTTGGATCAACCCTAACTCTAAATCTAAACCTAACACTAAGCCTAAACTTCACTCTAAAACTAGCCCTAACCCTGATGCTATTCCAAAATCTAGCCTTAACCTTAGCCCTATGCCTAAAACAAAACTGAGCCATAGCCCTAACCGTAACCCTTAACCTAAACCAAAACCTAACCCTACACCTAGCATTAACTTTAGCCCTAATTAGAGTCCCAAACCTAACACTAATACTAACCCTGAACATTACACTGACGCTAAATATAACCCTTGCTCAAAACATCACCCTAACCCCAACCCTAAAACTGGCACAAATTGTAACACTAGTTCATACATTAGCCATAGCAATAGCACTAGCCCTAACCAAAACCAAAACCTAATCTTTATTTGAGACTTAAACCTACTTTTAACCCTAACCCTAACCCAAAACCTAGCCCTAAAACTTACCCTAACCCTAGTCCAAATCCTAAACATAACCCTAGCCTTATCACTAGCTCTAACCCTATCCATTACAATAACACTAACCATAATCCTAATACTAACCCTGGGCCTAAACATAACCTTATTGTTAACCCTAAACTTATTGATTAATCTAAACCTAATGTGAACCCTAAACCTAACCCTATCATTACCGTAACCCTAACACTAATGCTAATCTTTGTCCTAATCCTAAAGTTAACCTAAATAAAACCCTAACTCTGCTGATTCCCGTAATATTATAGCTAGCTCTAACCCTGACCCTACCCCTAAACCTAATCCTTATAGTAGACCTAGCCATAAACTTAACCCTAAAACTATTCCTAACATAACCATAGACATGACAATTGCCCTAGCTGTAATCCTAGCCCTAAGCTTAACACAAACCATAACCCTAACCCTAAGCCTAACCATAACCCTAGCCAAATCCTATCCATAAGCCTAGTACTAAACTTAGCTCTAACCTTGTCAATTACCCTAAACATAGCCCTAATTATAATGCTAAACCTAGGCCTAAATCTCACCCTATGCCTCACCATAACCCTATCCATTATGCTAAACATATCCTGAACCCTAAACCTAACCCTATCATTACTCTAACACAAACCCTAATGCTAATTTGAGCCCTAACCCTAAAACCTAACCTAAACAAAACTCTAAACATGACCCTGACCCTAATAATACCCCTAGCTCTAAATTTAACCCTTACCCTAATTCTAAAACTTACACTGAACATAACCATAAACCTAACCCTAAAACTATCCCTAACCATAACTCTAGAACTGACATTTGCCCTAACATTAATCCTAGCCCTAAACAAAACACAAACTGTAACCCTCATCCTAGCCCTTAACCTAGCTTTAATCATAACTCTAATGAAACCCTAGCCCTAACCCTAATACTAACCTTTGCCCTAGCTCTAAACCTAGCTCTAACCCCATCATTTACACTAAAACTAACACTAAGCCCAAAAGTAACCCTAGGCCTAAACATAAACATAAACCTAGCCCTATTCCTAGCCCTAATTAAGCCGTATACATCACCAAACCCTAAGCCTAGCCCTAAGACGAACACTCACTCTAGCCCTAGATCTATCCCTAGTTCTAATCCTATTTTTATCATAACCCTAATCCTAGCTATAAACCTAGAACTAACGCTACCCATATCCTTAGCCTTAGACCTAACCCTATATCTAATCCTAACTCTAAATCTATATCTAAATGTAAGACTAAACCTAACCCTAACAAGAGTCCTAAACCTAATGCTAATCTTAAAACTAGCCCTAACCATAGCCCTAGCTCTAAAACAAAACCAAGATAGCCCTAACTTTAAAGCTTAACCTAAAACAAAGCGTAACACTACATCTAGCCTTAACCCTAGTCCTAATTCGAGTCCAACCCTAACCGTAAAACTACCCTGACCTTAATTTTGACCCTAATATTAACCCTAGCTCTAAACATAATGCTAATATTAACCCTAACCCTAACACTAGACCTAGTCCTAACCCCAATCTTATAACTATCCCAAATCGTAACTCTACTGCAAACATTGGCCATAACTCTGAACCTAGCACTAACTCTAACCAAAATTTAGCCCTAATCAGAAACCCAACCCTAGCATTAACCCTAAACCTAATCCTAACACTAGCCCTAACCCTATCTGAAATGTAACCCATAACCCTAGGTCTAACCCTATCCCTTACCCTAAGCCAAACCTAACCCTAATGCTAATCCTAGTCCTAAACCTAATCCTATTACAAGTACTAAACCTAGCCCTCACTCTAGCTCTAACCATAACTCAAATCTGACACTTATTCTTACCTAATGGTAACTGTAGGTCTAAACCTGACCCTAACCCTATATTGAACCCTAACACTAGCACTAGATATAAACCTATTCCTAAACCTAACCCTAACAATAGACCTGGACCTAAACCTAATCCTAAATCTAGCCATATCTCTAGCCCTAGATTAAAAAAAAAAAAAAAAAAAAAAAAAAAAAAAAAAAAAAAAAAAACTAGCCCTAGCCCTAATAATAAACCTTAACCTATCCCAAACACTAACCCTACTCCTAGACCTAACCCTAGTGATAATTCTGGTTTAACCATAAAGCTAACTCTAACCTGAACAGTGACTCTGACACTAACACTAACTCTCGCTCTAAACATTACACTAACAATAATCCTAAACCTAACACTTGACTGAGCCATAAGAATAACCCAAAAACTGGCCCTAATCATAACCCTAGTTCGTACATTAGCTATATCCCTAACATAAGCCCTAACTTAACCCAAAACCTGGCCCTAATAAGAGCACTAACCCTAGATTTATCCCTAACAATAATGCTAGCCATAAGCCAATCCGTAACCCTTCCCTAACACTAGCTCTTATCCTATTTGTTACCGTAAGCCAAACCCTAAACCTAATGCTAACCCTAGTCCTAACCCTTATCCATAGCCTAACCCAAACCCTAACCCTATTACTAGTCCTAACCCTAACCCTCATTCTAGCTCTAACAATAACCCAAACCCTAATCCTAACCCTGAAACTTATACTAACCGAAACACTAACTGTAGGTCTAAACCTGACCCTAACCCGAACCCGAACCCTAACATTAGCCCTACTGGTATTCTATACCAAAATCTAAACCTAACACTAGTCCTAGACCTATAGCCAATCCTAAATCTAGCCATAACTCTAGCCCTATACCTGAACAAAAACCTTGCCCTAGCCTTAACAATCACCCTTAATATACATAACCCAAACACTAACCCTACTTCTAGACCTAAACCTAGTCCTCATTCTGGCACAAACCCCAACACTCACTCTAACCTGAACACTGACCCTGACCCTAACATAAACCTAGCTCCAAAGCTCACCCTAACTCAAAACCTAATACTAACACTACACCTAGCCAAAACCCTAACCCTAAAACTAGCTCTAATCATAACCGTACCTCTTAACTACCAATGGCCTGAACCCTAGGCCTAAAATAACACAAAACCTAGCCCTAATCCTAGGCCTAAAACTAGCCCTAAGTGTAACCCTATACTAACCCTAACCCTAACCCTCCCCTTAGACCTAACCCTAGCTCAAAGCCTCAACTTTACACTAAACATAACCCTAGTATTATCCCAAACCCTAACCTAATCCTAGCCCTAATTCTAAACTTAACCATCGTCCTAACCATAGCTTTAATTCTATACACTACCCTAACTCTAGCCCTAATCCTAACCATAACCCTAGACCTAACCCTAGCTCTAATCCTATCCATTACCCTAACCATAATCCTTACCCTAATTCTAACCCTAGGCTTAATCCTAAACCTATCAGAATTCCTAAACCTATCCATTACCCTAAAAGAAAACTGTACTCTAATCCTAAACCTATTCATTACCCTAACTCTAACCATAATTAAAGCCCTAAACCTAAACCTTAACCTAAACTGAACCATAAGCCATATGCTGACCTTAATAATACATCTCGCTCTAAACTTGACCCTTACCTTAAATCTAACCCTTACACTAGACCTAACCATAAACATAACCCTAAATCTATCCCTAACCAAAACCCTAGACTTAACCCTAGTCACTTACCCTAACACAAACCCTAGCTCTAAACCTTATGTTAACCAAAAAACTAACCCTAACACTAGACAAACCCTAAATCTACCTGTAACCATAACCCTAGCTCTTACCTTACCCATACACCTAACACTAGCCGTAAACATCACACAAAACCTAGCCCTAACCCTCGCCCTAAACCTAGACCTAAGCGTGACCCTAAACCTATCTCTAGCATTAACCTTAACCCTAACACTGGCTCTGGCCCTAACCCTACTCAAACTCTAATAATTACCCTAAACATAAAAATATCCCTAACCCTCAACCTAACCCTAAACCTAGCCCTAATTCTAACTGTAACAATAGCACAAATCCTAGCACAAATTCTATACATTACCTTAAACATAACCCTAACCCTAATGCTAACCCAAGCCATAAACCTAACCCTAACCCTAACCGTAGTCCTCACTCTAAACCTAACCCTCACCCTAGCTGTAACTCTAGCTAAAACCCTAACATTTCTGCTAAACCTAACACTAACACTAACTCTTGGCCTATCTCTAAACTTAGCCAAAATCCTAAGGTTAACACAAGCCCTAAAACTAGCACTACCCCTAACCTTTACCATAAATATAAACCTAAAGCGAATGCTACTCCTAGGCCTAACCATAATCCTATCACTAACACTAACCCTACCTATTACTCTAAACCTAACCTGAACTCTAAACCTAACACTACCCATTACTTTAACACTAACCCTAATGCTAATTTGAGCCCTAACCCTAAACCTTATCCTAAACCAAACCCTAAACCAGACTCTGACCATACTAATACACCTAGCTCTAAACCTGACCTTTACCATAAACCTAACTTTCCACTAGACCTAGCCATAAACCTAGTGTTAACACTATTCCTCAACATAACCTTAGACCTGATATTAGCCCTAGCCATAATCCTAGCTCTAAACCTAACATAAACCCTAGCCCTCATCCTAGCTCTCATCCTAGCCCTAATCCTAGCCTTAATCCCCACCTGAACACTCATCCTATTTATATACCTTATTTTAACCCCGTCCATAGCCCTGAACCTAGCCATAACCTCATCTTTTCCCTTAAAACTAACCATAAGCCTAACACTAACACTAACCCTAGTCTAACGCTAACACTAAACTTAGCACAAATCTAGCCCTAATTTAGCTCGAATCCTAAGCAAATCCCTAACTCTAGCCTTAAGAATACCTCTAACTCTCAACATAGACCTATTTCTATTTCTAAACCTGTCCATTACTGTAACCCTAACACTAGCCCTAACCTTAGCCCTAACCTTAAATCAAACCATAACTCTAAATCTAACCTTAACCTTAAGCCTAAACCTCACCCTACCACTAGCTGAACACTATCACTAATCATGAAGCTAACCCTAATCCTAGCCCTAGCCCTTAAACAAAACCGAGCCACTACCCTAACCCTAAACCTAACCTAAACCAAACCCTAATTCTGCAACTAGCCATAACCCTAGCTCAAATTTGTGTCCTAGAACTAAAACTACCCCTTACAATGACTCATATTCAAACACCAACCCCAGCTCTCTATGTCACCCTAACCATAAAGCAAATGATAACACCATCCCTAGCCCAAAACCTAACCCTAAAATTAACCCTAATAATAACCCTAGTTCTTACATTAGCCATAGTCCTAAACATAGCCCTAACCCAAAAACAAAAATAGCCCTAATCTGAGCCCTACAACTAGATTTAACCCTAACCCTAGCCCTAGCCCTAAACCTAACCCTAACCCTATCTATAAACCTAGCTGTAACCCTATCCCTTATCCTAAGCCAAACCCTATCCATAATGCTAACCCTAGTCCTAATAGTAATCCTTAGCCTAAATCAAACACTAACCCTATTACTAGTCCAAACCCTAGCCCTCATTCTATCTCTAAACCTAACCCAAAACCTAACACTAATCTTCACCCTTATTCTGACCAGAACACTAATTATAGGTCTAAACCTGACCCTTACCCTAACTGAACCCTGAAACTAACCCTACCAGTAAATTTTACCTAAACCTAACCCTAACACTACCCCTAGACCTAAACCTAATTCTAAATCTACTGATAACTCTAGCCCTAGACCTAAACAAATACTTAATCCTATCCCTAACAATAACACTTAAACCAAACATAAACCAAATCCTAAATCTAGCCTTAACTCTAGCCATAGACCTAAACGAAAACCTATCCCTAGCTCTTAAAGTAACCCTTAACCTAACACAAACACTAACCCTACACCTAGATCTAAACCTAGTTCTAATTCTGGCTGTAACCCTAACTCTAATTCTAACCCAAACACTGACCCTGCCTTTAAGAGTAAACCTACCTCTAAACCTGACACTAAAGATAATCTAAACCTAACACTAGACCTAGCCAAAATCCTAACCCCAAAACTAGCCCTAATCATAACCTTAGCTCTTATATTACCCACAGCCCTAACCCTAGGCCAAAACCTAACTCAAAACCTAAAGCTAATCCTAGGCCTAACATAACCCTAACCCTAACCTAACACTTTAACCCTAAACCTAAACATAGCTCAAAGCCCAACCCTTATCCTAAACATAAACCTACACCTATCCCTAAATATACCCCTAACACTAGCCCTAATCTGAAACTTAACCCTAGTCCTAAACCTAGCTCTAAACCTACCCATTACCCTAAAACTAACCCTAAACCTATTGATAACCCTAGGCCTAACCCTAACCCTAAACTTAACCAGAAAACTAACACTAGACCTAACCCTAAAACACACTCACCATAGACCTAACTCTAGCTCAAACCCTAACACTTACCATAAACCTAAACATAACCCTAGCCCTAAACCTAAACCTAAACCTCAATCTAACACTAACGATAAACCTATGCCAACATCTAACCATATCCATTACTCTAACCCTAATCCTAATCATACTCTAATCTTATCCCTAGACCTAACTCTAAACCTAACCCTCGCCCTAGCCCTAACCCTAGCTCAAAAACTAACCCTTATGCTAAACAAAACACTAACACTAACCCTAGTTCTAACTCTAACACTAATCCGAACTCAAGACCTATTCCTAACCATAACCCTAGCACTAAACTTAGCTCTAACCCTATACATTATCCTAACCATTACCCTGACCCTAATGCTAACCCTAGGCCTAACACAAACACTATAGCTAAACCTAACCCTATCAATTACCGTAAACCTAACCTGAACCCTAAACAAAACCCTATCATTACCCTAACTCTGATATGATCCCTAGCACTAATCCAGGCCCTAACCCTAACAACAACCCCAGCCCTTATCCTAGCCATAAACCTAGATTAATCTTAACCCTAAACCTAACCATAGCTCTAACCCCAATACTAACCCTAGCCCTAATCTTAGCCCAAATTTCACCCCATCTTTAAACCTAAACCTAACCCTAGATCTAATAATAAATATAACTCTCACACTAGCCCTATCACTAGTTCTAACCCTATCCCTTAACGTAACCCTAACCCTAACTCTAAACTTAGTCCTAACCCGTGCCCTATCCATAGCCCAAGCACTAAGATTAGATCATAATCTATCTCTAAATCTAACCCTAACTGAAGCCTAAGCCTAACCCTAAAACTAGCCCCAATCCTAACACTAATCCTAAAACTAGCCCTAATCCTAGCCCTAGCCCTAAAACAAACCTGAGCCATAAGCTCTACTCCTAATCCTTAAACTAAACCAAACCCTAACCATACAACTACACCTAACCGTAGCCCTAATTCGAGTTTTAAGCCGAACCCTAAAACTAACCTTGACACTGACTCTGACACTAACACTAATCCTACCTCTAAACATCACACTACTCCTAACACTAAACATAACACTAAAGTTAGACCTAAACTTAACCCTAAAATTAGCCCTAATCATAACCCTAGTACTTACATTAGCCGAAATCCTAAGCCTATCACTAACTTAACCCAAATCCTGGCCCTAATCCAAGCCCTAACCTGAGCTTTAATCCTAACCCTAACCCTACACCTAGCCCTAGCCCTACACTATACATTACCATAACAATAACCCTAACCCTAAAGCTAACCCTAGGCCTAAACCTAATCCCATCTCTAATCCTATCCCTATCCATTTCCCTAAACCAAACATGAACCCTAATTTGAAGCCTCTCAATACCCTAACCCTTTCCCTAATGCTAATTCAATCCCTGACTTTAAGCCTGAACCTATTCCAAACCCGAACCTAGACCTTTACCTTAATAATACCCCTGGCCCTAAACCTCACCCTAACCCTAAACCTAAACCTTAAACTAGACATACCCATAATCCTAACTCTAAAACCATCTTTAAACATAATTCTAGACTTGAAATTAGTCATACTCTTAATCCTAGCCCTAACACTAAAACAAACACTAGCCCTCATCCTAGTCCTAAACCCAGCCTTAATCATAGCCCTAATCCTAACCCTTATTCTAAACATCACCCTACCTCTAAAACTAGCATAAAACCATCCCTCACCCTAAAGTAAATCCTAAATCTAACCCTAATTCTATGATTAAACTGAACACTAACCATAGACCTAATCCAAGCCCTAATTTAGCCCTATCCCTAACCCTAACCCTAACCTTAGCCCTAAGACTAACAATAATTCTCATACTAGCCCTATCACTAGTTCTAATCTTAACCCTTACCATAACCATAACCTTAACCCTAACCCTTGCCCAATCCTTAGCCCTAGCCCTAACCCTAATCCTAAGCCTCACACTAACACTAAACCTAATCCTAACTCTATTCATAAAACTAGCCCTAACCCTACCACTAGCAGTAAAACAAAAATGAGCAATAGACCTAACCCTAAACCTAACATAAACCAAACCCTAACACTACACCTAGACCTAACCATAACCTTAATTCAAGTACTAAACATAACCTTAAAAGTATACCTGACACTGACTCATATGCTAAACTCACCCTAGCTTGAAACACCATCCTAAACTTAAACCTAAACTAAACAGTGACCCTAGCCCTTATTTAAGTCCTAAACTTAAAACTGACCCTGACTCATATCCTAAACTTAACCCTAGCTCTAAATATCACGCTAAACTTAATCTTAATTTTAACACTAATACTAGGCCTACCCCTACACCTAACCCTAAAACCAACCCTAATTGTAACCCTAGTTCTTATATTAGTGATTGTCCTAACCCTAATCCTAACCCTAACACAAAACTTGCCCTAATCCGAACCCTAAACCTATCTTTAACCCTAACCCTAACCTAACTTTAGCCCTAAACCTAGGTCTAAACCTATCCCTTACCCTAAGTGAAAACCTAACACTAATGGTTAACCTAGACCTATCCCTAATCCTTAGGTTAACCAAAATTTTAACACTATTAATATTCCTGACCCGAGCCCTCATTCTAGCTCTAATCCTATACCAAACCCTTTCACTAATCCTGACCCTTATTCTGACCCTAACACAAACCCTAGGTCTAAAACTGACCCTAAACCTACAGCAAACCCTCACACTGGCTATACCACTAACTTATACCTAAACCTAACCCTAACCCTAGCCCTAAGGCTAACTCTAACTCTCACACTATTCTTATCCTTACTTCTAAGCATATCCATTACCATTACCCTAACCCTAGTCCTAAACCTTGCACTATCCTTAGTCCTAGCTCTAACCCTAGATCTAAATCTAACTCAAAATCTAACCCTAACCCTAAGCCTAAGCCAAACACTAAAATTAGCCCTAATCCTAATGCTAATGGTAAAACTAGTACTAACCCTAACCATAGCAGTAAAACAAACTGAGCAATAGCCCTAACCATAAACCTTAACTTAAACCAAAATTTAACACTAAAACTAGACATAACCATAGCCTTAATTCGAGTCCTAACCCTAACCTTAAATCTAACCCTGACCCTGACTCATATCCTAACACTCACCCTAGCTCTAAACACCCTCCTAACCTTAAACTGAAACCTAAAAGTAAACCTATTCCTAATTCGAGTCCTAACCCTAACCCTGACCCTGACTCATATCCTAACACTAACCCTAGGTCTAAATATCATCTTAACCTTAAACCTAACCCTAACACTAGACCTACCCCTAACCCTAACCCTAAAACTAACCCTCATTGTAACCCTAGTTCTTACATTAGCCATTGCCCTATCATTAGGCCAAACCCTAACCCCAAAACTAGCCCTAATCTGAGCCCTAAACCTAGATTTAACCCTAAACCTAACTCTAGACCTAACCCTAGCTCTAAGGTTATCGCTTACCCTATTAATAACCCTAACCCTAATGGTAACCCTAGACCTATGCCTAATCCTTAGGCTAACCAAAATCCTAACCTTATTAGTAGTCTTGACCCTAGACCTCATTCTAGCTCTAATCCTATCCCAAACTTGAAAGCTAACCCTGACCCTTATCCTGACCCTAACACAACCCCTAGTTCTAAACCTGACTCTAACACTAGACTAAAACCTAACACTAGCCCTTGACCTAAACCTAAGCCTAAATCTAGCCTTATATCTAGCTTTAGAACTAAACCAAAACCTAGTCCTAGGCCTAACAATAACCCTTATCCTAACAAAAACACTCCCCTACCCCTAGACATAAACCTAGTCTTAATTCTGGCTATAACCCTAAATTGAACTCTAACCCAAACACTGACTCTACCTTTAAACATAAACCTACTTCTAAACCTGACCCTAACTGAAAATCTAAACCTAATGCTAGATCTTGGCATAACACTAACCCTAAAACTAACATCATAATCCTAGATCTTACGTTACCCACAGCTTTAAACCTAGGGCTAAACCTAACACAAAACTTGGAGCTAATCCTAGGCCTTAACCTAGCCCTAAGCATAACCCTAACCCTAACCATAGCCCTAACCCAAACCTAACCCTCGACTTAGTCCTAACTCTAGCTCAAAACCTTAGCCTTACTATAAATATAAACCTAGAACTATCCCTGAATCTTACCCTAAACCTAGTCCTAATTCTAACCGTAACCCTAGCCCTAACCCTAGCTCTAAACCGACCCATTACCCTAACCCTAAACCTAAATGTAAAACTAGCCTTAACCCTAGACATAATGCTAACCCTGAACAGAAAACTAACCCTAGACATAACCCTAAATTAATACTCACTATAGCCCTAACCATAGATCAAACCCTAAGCCTTACCATAAACCTAAACATAACCGTAGACTTAACCCTAACCCTAAACTTAAATCTAGCCCTGATCCTAAACCTAAACCTACATCTAACCGTGTTTATTACACTAACCATAACCCTAAACTTAATTATAACCATTCCCTTAACCCTAACTCTAACCCTAAACCTACCATAATCCTATCCCTCAACATAACCCTGAACCTAACCCTTGCTCTAACACCAATCATAGCTCAGAACCTAACTCTTACACCAAACATAACACTAACTCTAACCATAGTTCTAACCCATACCCTAACATTAACTCAAGACCTAATCCTAACCATGAGTCTAGCTATAAACTTAACTCTAACTATACCCATTACCCTTATTATAACCCATACCCTAATGCTAATTCTTCACCTAAACGTATCTCAAGACCTAATCCTAACCATAACCGTAGCCCTTTACCCTAAATATACCTTTACTGTATCCATTACCCTAAATATAACCCTTTCCCTAATGCTAACCCTAGGACTAACCCTAAACTTATCACTAACCCTAACCCTATCAATTAACCTAAACCTATCTTTCACCCTAAATCTAACCCTATCATTACCCTAACTGTAATCCTAATGCTAATTTGAGCCCTAACCCTAAACTCAAACCTAAAAGAAACCTTAACCATGACACTGACCCTTATAATTCACCTACCTCTAACCTGACCGTTACCCTAAATCTAATCCTTACATTAGACCTAGGCAAAACCTAAAACTAAAACTATCTATAACCATAACCCTAGACCTGACCAAGTCCTAGCCACAATACTTAACCTAGCTGTAATCCTAAACCTAATTTATCCCTAACCCTGAATCTAATCATATCCCTAGCCCTAAGACTTACTCTAACTCTTGCCCTAGCCCTAGCCCTAGTTCTAATATTATCCCTTACCATGACCCAAAGCCTAGCCCTAACCCTAGCCCCAAACATAGATCTAGCCCTAAACCTGGATACAACCCACACTCTAAACCTAACCCTAAACTAAAACCTAAACCTCACAAACACTAGCCCTAATCCTAATTTGAAAACTATCCCTCACCATAGCCATAGCATTCAAGCAAAATTGAGCTACAGCTCTAATCCTAAATCTTAACCTAAACCAAACAATAATAGTACATCTAGCCCTTACCCTAGCCCTTATTTGAGTCCTAAACCTAACCGTAAAACTAATAATGACCCTGACATTGATCCTAAAACTAAAATTAGCTCTAAACATCACCCTAACCCTAAAACTAACCCGAACACTAAACCTAGTCCTAACCCTAATCCTAAAACTAGCCCTAATCATAATGCCAAGTCTTACATTAGCAATTTCTTGAACCCTAACACAAAACCTAGCCTTAATCTGAAACCTAACCCTAGCTTTAAGCCTAATACTAACACTGAACTTAACCCTAACCCTAGCACTAACACTATACTTTACCCTATGCCAACCCTCACCCTAATGGTACCCTAGACCTAACCCTAATCCTTAGCCTACCCTAACCCTAACTCTATTACTAGTTCTAACCCTAGGCCTCATTCTATCTCTAACCCTAACCCAAACCCTAAGCCTATCCCTGACCCTTATTCTGAACCTAACACTAAACCTAGGTCTAAGCCAGACCAAAACACTAAACCAAACACTAACACTAGCCCTATGGGTAAAACTATACCTAAACCTAACAATAATATTAACACTAGACCTAAACTTAATCCTAAATATAGCCATAACTCTAGCCATAGCCCTAAACAAAAACCTAGCTCCAGCACTAACAATAACCATTAGTCTAATGAAATGACTAACAATACCCCTAGAACTAACCTTAGCAATATTGTGCTCCTAACAGTAAATCTAATGCTAACCTGAACACTGACCATTACCCTAATAGAAACCCTAGCTCTAAACCTTATCATAACCCAAAATATAACCTAACACTAGACCTATCCATAACCCTAAACTTAAAACTAGCCATAACCAAAATCCTAGTTCTTATGTTACTCATAGTCCTAACACTAGCCATAATCCTGCCACTAAAACCTAGCCCTAAATGTAGCGCTAAAACTAGCTTTAAACCTAATCCTAATCTTAGCCCTAGCCCTAAGCCTCACACTTGCCTAGCCCTAACCTTAGCTCAAACTGTAAATCTCACAATAAATATAACCCTAACCCTAACCCAAACCCTTGTCCTAATCCTAACTGTAACCATAGCACAAATCCTACCTCAAATTCTATGCATTACCTTAAATAAAACCCTAGCACTAATGTTAACCCTAGCCCTAACTCTAACCCTAATTCTAACCATAGCCCTGACTGTAACCCTAACTTCACCCTAGCCGTAACCATAAAAACTTAACCTAAACCTAACACTAACCCTAGGCCTAACCGTAATCCTAGTCCTAATCCTAAATTTAACACAATCCCTAACACTAGCACTAACTCTATCCATTACCCTACACTTAAGCCTATCCTAAATGCTAACCCTAGGCCTAAACCTAGCACTATCCCTAAAACTAACCCTATATATTACTCTATACCTAAACTGAAACCTAAACCTAATCCTATTCATTACTATAACTCTAACCGTAATGCTAATTTGAACCCTAAACCTAAACCTTAACCTAAAGTAAACCCTAAGCTGGAATTTGACCATAATGATACAGCAAGCTCTAAATCTGACCCTTACCCTAAACCTAACCCTTACACTAGACCTAGCCATAAACCTACCCTAAACATTACCCTAGACCTGACATTATTCCTAGCCCTAAATCTAGACCTTACCCTAACACAAAACCGAGCCCTCATCCTAGACCTAAACCTAGCCTTAATCCTAATCCAAACCCTCACCCTGGTTCTATCCCTAATTTTAACCCGCGACTGAGACCTGAACCTAACTATAAGCCCATCACATCCCCTAAAAATAACCCTAAACCTAACAATTACACAAACCCTAACCCTAGCCTTAACTATAGGCCTAACACTAACATTCACTCTAGTGCTAATCCTAGCCCTAATTTAGCACTAAACTTAACCCTAATCCTAACCCTAGTCGTAAGACTAACTCATTCTCACCCTAGCCTTATTTTTATTTCTACCCCTATCCATTACGTTAGCCCTAACCTTAGCCCTCATCATAGCCATAGCTCTCACCCTAGATCTAACCATAACTCTAAATCTAACCCTAAACTTAAGCCTAAACCTCACCCTACCACTAGCCCTATTGCCATTGCTAATCCTAAAACTAGCCCTAAACCTAGACGTAGCCCTAAAACAAAACCGAGCCATTTCTCTAACACTAAACCTTAACCTAAACCAAACTCTAATCCTACATCTAGCCATAATCCTAGCTCTAATTCAAGTCCTAGGCCTAAAACTAACCAGAGCTCTAAATATCACCCTAATCCTAACGCTAATGCTGACACTAGACCAGCCCAAATCCCATCCTTAAAACTAACCCTAATTGTGAACACTGTTCTTACATTAGCCTTAGCCCTAACTCTAGCCTTACCCCTAACACAAAAATAGCCCTAACATGAGCTCTAACACTAGATTTAACACTAACCCTAACCCTAGTCCTAAACCTAACCCTAACTCTAGCCTTCACCATTTACCTTACCCTAAGCCAAACCCTATCCATAATGCTAACCCTAGTCCTAATACTAATCCTTAGCCTAACCCTATTTCTAGTCCTAACACAAGCACTCATTCTAGCTCTAATTCTAACCCCAAACCTAACTCTACACTTCAAACTTATTCTGACACTAACACTAATTATAGGTCTAAACCTGAACCTAACCCTAAACCGAACCCTGAAAAAAAGCCTTATATTAAAATTATACCTACACCTCACCCTAACACTATACCTAAACCCAAACCAAATCCTAAATCTAGTAATAACTCTAGAGCCCTAGACCTAAACAAAACTTAGCCCTAGCCCTAACAATAACCCTTAACATAAAACAAACACTAACCCTACCCCTAAACCTAACCTTGTCCTAATTCTGGCTTTCACCCTAACCTAACTCTAACCTGAACACTGACCTTGCCTTTAACAGTAAACCTATCTCTAAACCTGAGCCTAACCAACATCTAAACCTAACACTAGACCTAGCCATAACTCTAACCCTAATACTAGCCCTAATTGTAACCCTAGCTCTTATATTACCCTTAGCCATAACCCTAGGCCTAAACCTAACACAAAACCTAGATCTTATCCTAGGCCTTAACCTAGCCTGAGGCGTAACCAAAATACAAACCATAGCCCTAACCCTACCCTAACCTTCACCTTAGACCTAACCCTGGCTCAAATCCTAACCCTTTTCCTAAATATAAAACTACACCTATCCCTAAATCTAACTCTAATCCTAGCCCTAATCCTAACCTTAACTCTAGCACTAAACCTAACTCTAAAGATACCCATTATCCTAAAAGTAACCCTAACTCTATTGATAACCCTAGGTCTAAACCTAACCCTAAACCTAAACAGAAAACTATTCCTAGAACTAAACCTAAACCTCACCCTCACCATACACTTAACCCCAGCTCAAACCCTAAACCTTATCAGAAACCTAACCATAACCAAAGCCCTAACCCTAAGCCTAAACCTCAATCTAACTCTAACCATAACCCTAAACCTATATCTAATCGTATCCATTACCCTAACCCTAACACTACCCCTAATGATGACCGTAGCCCTAACCCTAACACTAACCCTAAAAGTACTGTAATCTTATCCCTAGACCTAACACTAAACCTAACCTTCGCCCTAGACCTAAACCTAGCTCAAAACCCAATTCTTACACTAAACATAACCTTAGTCCTAACCCTAGATCTCACCCTAACCATAACCGTAACTCAAGACCTATTTCTAAACATAAAACTAGCCCTAAGCTTAGCTCTAACCCTATTCATTATCCTAAACATAACCCTAACCCTAATGCTCACTCTTGACCTATTGCT
This sequence comes from Marmota flaviventris, assembly GCF_047511675.1. NCBI lineage: Eukaryota > Metazoa > Chordata > Mammalia > Rodentia > Sciuridae > Marmota > Marmota flaviventris. The sequence goes on along the minus strand of NC_092504.1, from coordinate 77,632,044 downwards.
AACACTAACCTTATCAATTACCCTAAACCTAAACTGAACCCTAAACAAAAACTTATCATTTTCCTAACCTGACCCTAAAGCTAAAGAGCCCTAACCCTAAATCCTAACCTCAAACAAACGCTAACCCTGAAACAAACCCTAATATTTCCCCTAGCTCTAAACCTGACACTTACACTAAACCTATCCGTTACACTAGACCTAGCCATAAAACATTCTAAATCTCTCCCCAACTGTAACCCTAGACCTGACATTAGCACTAGCCCTAATCCTAGCTCTAACCCTAACACAAAGCCCAGGGCTTATCCTAGCCCTAAACCTAGCCTTAATCCTAACCCTAACTATAACCTTAGGCCTAACCCTAACACTAAACCTAGCCCTAATCTTCGCCTTAACCCTAGCCCCAATCTTACCCCTAATTTATGCATATCCCTAACCTTAGTCCTAACCCTAGCCCTAACCTTAATGCTAATCCTAAAACTAGCCCTAATCCTAGCCCTAGCCCTAAAACAAATCCCAGACATAGGCCTAAACCTAACCCTTAACCTAAACCAAACCCAAAGCCTAACCCTAAACTTAGCCCTAATTCGAATTTTAAGCTGAACACAAAACTAACCCTGACACTGAATCCGACCATAACACTAACCCTACCTCTAAAGATCACCCTAACCCTAAATCTAAACCTAACACTAAAACTAGTCATAACCCTAAACATAAAGTTAGCCTTAAATGTAACCCTGGTACTTCCATTAGTCATAATCTTAACCCTAGCACTAACATAACACAAAACCTAGCCCTATTTCAAGACCTAACCTAAGTTATAACCCTAATACTAACCCTAAACCTAATCCTAATCATAACCATAACCCTAGCCCTAACCCTAGCTCTAACTCTATCTATCGCCATAGCTATAACCCTAACACTAATGCTAACTCTAGGCCTAAACCTAAACCTATCCCTAATCCTAACCCTATCCATTACCCTAAACCAAACCTAAAACCTAAACCTCACCCTAACCCTAACCTTCATGCTAATTCAAGACCTAAATTTAAAGCATAGCCTATCCCAAACCCTAAAGAAGGCTCTGACCCTATTAATACCCCTAGCTCTAAACCTGACATAAAATTAAACATAACCATTACACTACCTGTATCCATAAACCAACCCTAATTCTATCTTTAACCATAACCCTAGACCTGATATTAGTCCTAGAACTAATACTAGCCCTACCCTAAAACATATCCTAGCCCTCATCCTAGCCCTAAAACCAGCCTTAATCATAAACCTCACCCTAACCATAGGCCTAACCCTAATTCTAACACTCACCCAACCAATAAACCTAGCTATAATGCCAATCCTTACCTTAAAATTAACCCTAACCCTAAACCTAATGCTAGGCCTAAGCTGAACCATAACCCTGGCCCTAATTCTAGCCCTAATATAACCCTATCCCTAACCCTAACCCTAGCCCGAAGACAAACTCTAAATTTCACACTAGCCCTATCCCTAGTCCTAACCCTATCCATTACAATAACTCTAACCCTAGCTCTAACCCTAGCCATAAACCTTGCCCTGTCCTTATTCCTAGCCATTACCCTTGATCTATCCCTAACTCTAAATCTAACACTAACCCTAAGCCTAAGCCTAACATAAACACTAGCCATAACCCTAAGTCTACTCATAAAACTAGCCCTAACCCTGACCCTAGAAGTAAATCAAAACCAAGCAATAGCCCTAATACTAAAACCTTAATTAAACCAAATCCTAATACTATACCTAGACCTAACTTTTTAGCTCTAATTCAACTCCTAACCTTAACCTGAATACTAACCCTGATTCTCATATCCTAACACTCACCCTAGCTCTAAACACCATCCTAACACCAAACACTTACAGTAACCCTAGCTGTAATTTGAGTCCTAACCTTAACCTTAAAACTAACCCTGACCCTGACTACTAACCTAACACTAACACTAGCTCTAAATATCATCCTAACCTTAAAAGTAATCCTAACACTACAGGTCTAACCCCTAACCATAACCCTAAAATTAACCCTAATTGTAACCCTAGTTCTTACATTAGCTGTTACTCTAACCCTATCCCTGATCCTAACACAAAAACTAGCCGTAATCTTAGCTCTAAACCTAGCTTTAACCCTAGCCCTAGCCCTAACCCTATTTCTAGCTCTATCCCTTATCCTAAGCCAAACCCTAACACTAATTCTAATCGTAATTCTAACCCTAATATTCAACCTAACCCAAACCTTAATCCTATTACTAGTCCTACCTCTAGCCCTCATTCTAGATCTAACCATAACCCAAAACCTTACCCTAACCCTGACCCTTATTCTGACCCTAACACTTATTGTAGGTCTAAACCTGAACCTAACCCTAAACCAAACTCTAACACTAGACCTAGACTTAAACCTAATCCTAAATCTAGTAGCCATAATTCTAGCCCTAGACCTAAAGAAAACCTAGCCGTTGCCCTAATAAAAAACATTAGCCTAAGCCAAACACTAACTCTTCCCCTAGACCTAACCCTAGTCCTAATTCTGGCTTTAATTCTAACCATAATCCTAACCTGAACATTAACCCTAGCTCGCAACATCACCCTAACCCTGAAACTATACCTAGCCCTATCATTAACACTAAAACTAGCCCTAATCATAACAAGTTCTTAATTTAGCCATAGCCCTATCCTTTTGCAAAACCTAGCCCTAATCCAATCCCTAACCTATCTTTAACCCTAAAGCTAACCCTAACGCTAACCATAGGCCTACCCCTAAGTCTAAGCCTAAGCCTAACCTTAGATCCAATACTAAGCATAACCCTAGCCCTAACCCTAGCTCTAAACCTATCCATGACCCTAAGGATAACTCTAATCCTTATGCTAAACCTAGACCAAACCTTAATCCTATGCCCATCCCTAACCCTATCTATTACCATACATCTAACTTGAACCCTAAACCTAAAACTATCATTAACCTATCAATAAACCTAATGCTAATTTGAGCCCTAAACATAAACCATAACCTAACCTAAACCCTAACTCTGACCCTAATAATACCCTAGCTCTAAACCTGACCCTACCCATAAACCTAACCCTTAATAGACCTAGATATAAACCTAACACTAAAACGATCCCTAACTCTAAACCTAGACCTGACATTAGCCCTAGCTCTAATCCTAGTCCTAAACCTAACACAAACCTTAAACCACATCCTAGACATAATCCTTGCCTTCATCATAATCCAAACCCTAACGCGAATTCTAACCCTCACCCTATCCCTAAAACTCGGTATAAACTCATCCCTTACCGTAAACCTAACCCTAATCCAAACCCTAACATTAAACCTAGTTGTAACCCTAGGCCTAACTCTAACATTAACACTTGCCCTAATCCCAGACCTAACATAGCCCTATCCCTAACACTAAACATAACCCTAGCCCTAAGACTAACTATAACTTTTGCCTAAGACCTATAGGGTAGTTTTACACTTATCCTTTACCCTCACCCTAAACCTAGACCTAATCTTAGCCCTAACTGTAGCCCTAGCCTTAAAACAAAACCGAGTTATAGCCCTAATCTTAACCCTTAACCTAAACCAAACCCTAACCTTCCACCTAGCCCTAAACCTATCCATAACCCAATCCCTAATTCTAGTCCTAACCTGAAAACTAACCCTGACCCTGACTCTGACCCTCACACTAAACCTAGCTCTAACATCATTGTAACCATAAATTTAACCCTAACACTAGATCTAGCCTTAATCCTAACCTTATAACTAGCGCTAAGCATAACCTTACTTTGTACATTATCCATAGTCTTAACCCTAGCCATAACCTAACCCAAAACCTAGACTTAATCAGAGACCTTATCCTAGTTTACCCCTTAACTTAAACCTAACACTAACCTAACAAAATCCCTAATTCTATACATAACCCAGCCGTAAAATTACGTCTAAATCTATCCATTACCCTAATGATAACCCTAACCCTTCTGCTAACCCTAGGCCTTACCCTAACCGTACCCATTACACTAAACCACAAATAAATTCTAAACCTAACCCTTTCATTACCCTAACCCTGAATCTAATGCTAATTTGAGCCCTAACCTTAAATTCTAACCTACCCCAAACCCTAACCTTGATTCTGACCCTAAAAATAACCCTAGCTCTAAAACTGACCCTTAACCTAAACCTACACTTACCCTGGACCAAGCCATAAACCTAACACTAAATGTATCCCTAATTGTAACCCTGGAACTGACATTAGCCCTACAACTAATAACTAGCCCTAAACCTAATACAAACACTAGCCCTCATCCTAGCCCTAAACACTAGCCTTAATCATAAGCTTAACCATAACCCTGGCCCTAACCCTAATACTAACGCTCACCAAGCCCTCAATCTTGCTATAACCCATTCTTTTAAAGTAAACATAACCCTAAATCTAACCCTAAACCTAGGCCTAAAGCTAACACTAACCCTAGCCCTAATTTAGCCCTTTCCCTAACCATAATCCTAAACCTAGCCATAAGACAAACTATAAATCTCAAACTAGCCCTATCACTATTTCTAACCCTATTCTTTACTATAAACATAACTCTAGCCCTAACCATTGTCCGAACCCTTGCCCTATCCTTAGCCCTAGCACTAACCTTAGATAAACACCTATCTCTAAATCTAACCCTAATCTGAAGCCTAAGCCTAAACCAAACAGTAGCCCTAAGCCTAACACTAATCCTAAAACTAGCCCTTACCCTAGCCCTAGCCTAAAACAAAACTGAGCCATAGCTCTAACACTAATCCTTAAACTAAACGAAACCCTAACCATACACCTACCCCTAACACTAGACCTAATTTGAGTTTTAAGCCGACCCCTAAAACTATCTCTGACCCTGACTCTGACTCTAATATTAACCCTAGCTCTAAAAATCACCCTGACCTTAAGCCTAACCTGAACACTCAATCTAGCCCTAAATTTAACCCTAAAATTAGCCCTAAATATAACTCTAGTACTTACAATAGCCATAACCCTAAGCATAGCACTAACTTAACCTGAAACCTAGCCATAATGTGAGCTCTATCCTGAGCTTTAAACCTAACCCAAGACCTAATCACAATCCAAGCCCTAAATATAACCATAAACCTAGCCCCAAACCTAGTTTAACACTATCCATTACTGTAAACATAACCCTAACTCTAATACTAACCCTAGGTCCAAACCTAATGCTAACCCTATCATTACTCTAACCCCAACCCTAACGCTAATTGAATACCTAAATTTAGACCTTAACCTATGTGAAACGTTAACCCAGACCTTGTCCATAAAAATACCCCTAACCCTAAGCCTGACCATACCCCTAACACTTACACTAGACACAGCCATAATCCTAAACATAAAATTATCTTTAAACATAACTCTAGACCTGAAATTAGCCATAACCCAAATCCTAGCCCTAACCCCAAAACAAACACTAGCCCTCATCCCAGCACTAGACCTACCCTTTATCATAAACCTAAAAATAACCAAAGCTCTAACCCTAATTCTAAATAACACCATACCTCTAAACATAGCTATAACATTATTCCTTAAACTAAACTTTATGCTAACTCAGACCCTACGCTATATTTAAGCTGAACACAAACCATAGCCCTAATCCTAATCCCAATTTATCCATTTCCATAACCCAAGCCCTAAGAATAACTCTATCTCACACTACCCTATCCCTAGTTCTAACCCTATTACATACCGTAATCTAACCCTAGCTCTAACCCTTGCCCTACCTCAGTCCTAACCATAAAACTAGATATAACTCTAAATCTAAATCTATCCCTAAACCTAAGCTTAAGCCTAACACTAACACTAGCCCTAACCCTAACGGTAATAATAAAATTAGCACTAACCTTAACCTTAGCAGTAAAACCAAAGCAAGTAATAACCCTAAACCTAAACCTTAACTTAAACCAAAGTAACACTACATCTAGACCTAACCCTAGCCTTAAATTCAACTCCTAACCCTAACCTTAAAAGTAACCCTGAAACAGACTCATATCCTAATGCTCACCCTAGCTCTAGACACCATCCTAACCTTAAACAGAATCCTACCATTAACCTTAACCCTAACTCGAGTCCTAACCCTAACTCTGACCCTCATTCTTATCCTAACACTAACCCTAGCTCTAAATACCACTCTAACCTTAAACCTAACCCTAAAAGTAGACCTACCCTTAACCCTAACCCTAAATGAAACCATAACGGTAACCCTAGATCTTACATTAGCCATTGCCCTAACCCTAGCTCTAACCCTACAACAAAAACTTTCCCTAATTAAAGCCCTAAACCTAGCTTTAACCCTAAACCTAACCCTAACCCTAGCTCTATCCCTATCCTTTACCTTAAGCAAAATTCTAACCCTAATGGTAACACTAGAACTATTCCTAATTATTAGGCTAACCAAAATATGAACCCTTTTAATAGTCCTGACTAGCCCTCGTTCTAGCTCTAATAATATCCCAAAACTTAACGCTAACCTTCACCTTTATTCTGACACAAACAATAACCCTAGGTCTAAACCTGAACCTAAGCATAGAGCAAAACCTAACACTGGCCCTACTGGTAACCTAATAATTAAACCTAACCCTAACCCTAGCACAAAGTCTAACTCTAACTCTCACACTAGCCCAATCCCTAGTTCTAACCCTATTCATTACCATAACCCAAAACCTAGCCATAAACTTAGCAGTAATGTTTCCCTATCCTTAGTCCTTGTCCTAACCCTATTTCTAACCCTAACTCTAAATCTAATCCTAAACCTAAGCCTAAGCCTATCACTAACACTAGCCCTAACTCTAATGTTTATTGTAAATCTAGCCCTAACCCTAACCCTAGAAGTAAAACAAAACTGAGCAATGGCCCTAAACCTAAACCTTAACATAAACCACACTAAAACTACATCTAGACCTAACCCTAACACTAAACTCCACTTCTAACCATAACCTTAAATCTAACCCTGAAACAGACTCATATCCTAACGCTCACCCTAGCTCTAGACCCCATCCTAATCTTAAACCAAAATCTAACAGTAACCCTCTCACTAATTCTAGTTCTAACCTTTACCCTGACCCTGATTCATATCCTAACACTAATCCTAGCTCTAAATACACCACTAACCCTAAACCTAACCCTAATACTAGACCTAGCCCTAACCCCAACCCTAAAACAAACCCTAATTGTAACCCTAGTTCTAACATTAGCCAATGCCCTAACTCTAGCCCTAACCCTACCACATAAACAAGCCCTAATCCAAGCTCTAAACCTAGCTATAACCCTAAACCTAACTATAACCCTAACCTTAGCTCTAACCTTATCCCTTACCCTAAATAAAACCCTAAACCTAATGGTAACCCTACACCTATCCCTAATCCTTAGGCTAACCCAATCCTAACCCCATTAATAGTTCTGACCCTAGCCCTCATTTTAGCTCTAATCCTATCCCAAACTCTAATGCTAACCCTGATCTTTATTCTGACACCAATACTAAACTTAGGTCTATACCTGATCCTAACCCTAGACCAAACTCTAACACTGGCACTACCGAAAAACTTATTCCTAAACCTAACTCTACCACTAGCCTTAGACCTAAATCTAGTTCTAAATCTAGCCTTAACTCCAGCCATAGGCTTAAACAAAAACCTAGTCCTAGCCCTAACAATAATCCTTAACTTAACCCAAACACTACCCCTACCCCTAGACCTAAACATAGTCCTAATTCTGGCTATAACCCTAATGCTAACTCTAACCTGAACAATGAGCAGCCTTTAAGAGAACACCTACGTCTAAACCTTACCCTAACCGAAAATATAAACCTAACACTAGACCTAGCCATAACCCTAACCCTCAAAATAGCCCTACTCATACCCTAGTTCTTACATTACCCACAGCCCTAACCCTAGGCTTAAACCTAACCCAAAACCTAGAGCTAATCCTAGGCCTTAACGTAGCCCTAAGCATAACCCTAACCCTATCCCTAATCCTAACTTAACCCTAGCCTTTGTCCCAACCCTAGCTCAAAGCCTAACACTTACCATAAACATAAACCTAGAAATATCCGTAAATCTAACCCTAACCCTAGCCCTAATCTGAACCTTAACCCTAGCTCTAAACCTACAAAATACACTAAACCTAACCCTAAACCTATTGGCAACCCTAGCCTGAACCTTAACCATAACCCTACCTCTAACCAGAACACTAAACCTAGACCTAACCCTAAACCTTACACTCGCTATAACCCTAATAATAGCTAAAAACCTAAACCTTACCATAAACCTAAACATAGCCATAGCCCTAACCTTAACCCTAAACTTAAATCTTGCCCTAACCCTAAACCTAAATCAAAACGTATACATTACACTAAACCTAACCCTAACCCTAATGATAATCCTAGCCCTAAACCTAACTCTAACCCTAAAACTACCATAATTCTATCCCTAGACTTTACCTTTAACCTAACACTTGCTCTAGCCCTACCCATAGCTCATAACCTAACCCTTAGGCTAAACATAACCCTAATCATAACCCTAGTTCTAACCCTCTCCCTAACCCAAACTCAAGACCTAATGCTAACCATAACCCTAGCCCTAAACTAAACTCTAACTGTATCCATTACCCTAAACATAAACCTTACTCTAATGCTAACCCTAGGACTAACACTAACCCTATCACTAGCCCCAACCCTATCAATTATCCTAAACCTAACCTGAAACCTAAACCTAATATTACAATAACCCTAAACCTAATGCCAGTTTGATCACTAACCCTAAACTCAAACCTAAATGAAACCCTAACTCTGAACATGATCCTAATAATTCCCCTAGCTCTAAAACTGATCCTTTCCCTAAACCTAACACTTAAACTAGACCTAGCCAAAAACCTAAGCTTGAAATTATCCCTAACATTAACCCTAGACCTGACATTCACACTAACAATAATCCTAGCCCTAACCCTAAAACAAACCCTAGCTCTTAGCCCTAAATATAACCTTAATCATAACCCTAACCCTAAACCTGGGCCTAACCCTAACTCTAACCCTAGCCCTAATCTTAGCCCTAATTTAGCCATATTCCTATCCCTAATTCTAACCTAGCCCTAATACTAAGTCTAACTCTCACCCTTGCCCTAAAACTAGTTCTAACCCTATCCCTTACGAAAACCCTAATCCTAGTGCTAACCCTAGGCCTAAACCTAGACCTTTTCTTAGCCCTAGCCCTAACACTAGATGTAACTCTAAATCTAAATCTAACCCTAACTATAAGCCTAAACCTAAACCTAACACTAGCCCTAACTCTAACCCCAATGCTAATCCTAAAACCAGTCCTAACTCTAGCCCTAGCCCTAATACAAAAACAAGCCATAGCCCTAACCCTGACCCTTAACGTAAACCAAACCTTAACCCTACACCTAGCTCTATAGGGTTAGGGTTAGCTTTATATTTAAGGTAAGGGTTAGAGTTTGAGCTAGGTTTAGGGCTAGGGCGAGTGTAGGATTAGGCTTAGGTCTAGGATTATAGTTAGGGTTACGATTAGGACTAGGTTTAGGTCTAGGAGAAGGGCTAGGTTTTGTGTAAGGTTTAGGGCTAACATTAGGGCTATGGGAAATATGAGAGCTAAGAATATGTTTATGGCTAGTTTTAGGGTCAGTTTTATGGAAATGTCTATTGTTAGGGTTAGGTTTTGGGTTAGGATAAGGTTTAGAGGTAGAGTATGTTTAGGGTTAAGGGTCATTTTTCAGGATAGCGTTAGGTTTAGGGTGAGTGCCAGAATTATGACTAGCGTTGGGTCTAGGGATAGGGTTAGTCTTTAAGTTAGGTTAACGGTTTTTGTTAGGGCTAGTGCTAGGTTTTTGTTTTTGTTTAGGACTAGGGCTAAATTTATGACTATACTTAGAATTAGGTTTCATCTAGTGCTAGTGTTACTGTTAGGTTTAAGTATAGATTTACCGGTAAGGGTCGTGCTAGTGTTTGTTTCATGGTTAGGGTCAGATTTAGATCTTGGGTTAGTGTTAGGATCAGAATAAGGGTCAGGGTTAGGATAAGGGTTAAAGCTAGAATGAGGACTAGGATAGGACTAGTAATAGAGTTAGGGTTTGGGGTAGGCAAAGGATTAATTTTAGGACTATGGTAGCATTAGGGTTAAAGTTTGACTTAGGGAAAGGGATAGGGTTTAAGGTAGGGTTAGGGTTAGGGTTAGGGAAAGCTTTAGGGCTAGGGTTAGGGTTAGGGTTAGAGATAAAAACTAGGGTTAGGTCTCAGATTCCGGCTAGGTTTTGTGTTATCATTAGGGCTATGGCTAATGAAAAAACTAGGTTTCTTTTTAGGGTTATTTCTAGGGTTACTGTTAAGGCAATGTTTAGAGCTAGGGTTAGTTTAGGGGCTGAGTTAGTGTCCAGGTTATTTCTAGGGTTTGGATTAGGACTCAAATTAGGGCTAGGTTTAGGACTAGGTGTAGCTTTAGGGTTTGGGTTAGGTTCAGGGTTAGGGTAATGGCTCGGTATTGTTTTAGGGTTAGGGTAGATTTAGGGCTAGTTTTCCAATTAGCTTTAGGGTTAGGGCTAGTGTTAGGGTGAGATTTATACTTAGTTTTAGTTTTAGATCCAGGTTTAAGCCTTGGGCAAAGGATAGGGATAAGTTTGGGGCTAGGGATAGGGCTAGCTTTTGTGTAATGGTAAGTGATAGGTTTAGAACTAGGGATAGGGATAGGGCAAGAGTTAAAGTTAGTCTTAGGGATAGGGATAGGGTTAGGTTTACTGTTAGGGCTAAATTAGGGCTAGGATTAGTGCTAGGGTTAGTGTTAGATTTAGGCCTAGGTTTAGGGCTAGGGTTAGGGTTAGCATTAGGGTTAGTATAAGGTATGATGTTATAGCTATGTTTACTGCTAGGACAAGAGATAAAATTAGGGTTAGGGCTAGGGTTAAAATTAGGGTTAGGATTAAGGCTAGGCTTAGAACTATGATTAGATCTAGAGATAGGGCTAATGTCAGGTCTTGTGTTAAGGTTAGGCTAGGTTTAGGGATACATCTATGGCTCAGTTTTGTTTTAGAACTAGGCCTAGGTTTAGGGCTAGTTTTATGATTAGTGATAGTGTTAGGCCTACTGGTAGAGTGAAGTTTAGGCTTAGATTTATTGTTATGGTTAGGTCTAGGTTTAGGGCTATGGCTAGGGTTAAGGCTAAGGTTAGGGCTAGTGTTAGGGTTATGGTAACAGATAGGGTTAGAACTAGAAATAGGGCTAGGTTGAGAGTTCGAGTTAGTTTTGGGGCTAAGGTTAGGGGTAGATTTAGGGTTAGGGCTAAAATAGGGCTAGGATTAGCGCTAGGGTTAGTGTTAGGGTTAGGCCTAGGGTTAGGGTTAGGGTTAGTGTTAATGTTAGGGTTAGGATTAGGTTTAGGGGAAAGGATAGGGTTATAGATTTAGCGCTAGATTTAGGGCTACAGCAAGGGTTAGAATTAGAGTTAGGACTCAGGTTAGGGTTTGGGTTAGGATTAAGTCTAGATTTAGGGTGAGGCTGAGGGTTTGTGTTAGGGCTATGACTAGGATTAGGGCTAGGTCTAATGTTAAGTCTAGGTTCATGGTTAGTATTAGTTTTAGTGTTAGGTTATGGCTATGTCTACTGTAAGGTTTAGGTGTAGGGTAAGGTCAATTTTAGAGCCAGGTGTATTATTAGGGTCAGAGTATGATTTGGTTTAGGTTAAGATTTGGGGTTTATGCTTGAATTAGTGGTGAGCTTTGGTTAGGGTTTGGGTAATGGATAGAATTAGGTTTATGGCTCCAGTTAGGTTTAGAGTAATGGATAGGGTTAGTGTTAACGATAGGGTTATCGTTAGGCCTACGGTTAGTATTTGGGTTATACATTTCTTTAGGGTAATGGATAGGGTTAGAGCTAAGGTTAGGACTAGGGTTAAGGTTAGGATTAGGGTTAGGGTTAGGCCTAGGGTTAATGTTAGGGTTAAGGTTAGGGTAAGTGTAGGCATTTAAGCTAGGGATAGGACTAGGGCAAGGGTTAGGTTTTGAGTCAAGGCTAGTGTTAGATTTAGGGTTAGGGTTATCTTTAGGCTAAAGATTAGAATTTGAGCTAGGGTTAGGGCTAGGGTGAGGGTTAGCATTAGGGTTAGGTCTAAGGTTATGGTTAGGGTTATGATTAGGGCTAGGTTTACAGCTAGGATAAGGGCTAGGTTTTGTGTGATGTTTAGGGTAACATTGGGGATTGGGTAATATAAGAGCGACAGATATGGTTATGGCTAGTTTTGGGATAAGGTTAATGGATAAGTCTAGAGTTAGGGTTAGGTTTTTGTTTAGGATAAGGTTTAGAGCGAGGGTTTCTATTAGATTAAGGGTCATTGTGGGGTTAGGGTAGTTTTAGGTTTAGAGCCACATTAGGACTAGCATTTGGTCTAGTGAGAGATTTAGTCTTTATGTTAGGTTAAGGGTTATTGTTAGGGCTAGTGCTAGGTTTTTGATTAGGGCTAGGGCTAGATTTATGATTCTATTTAAAATTAGGTTTGTCTAGTGCTGGTTTTACTCTTTGGTTTAGGTATAGGTATACTGGTAGAGGTAGTGTTAGGGTTCAGTTTAGGGTTAGGGTCAGGTTTAGATCTAAAGTTACTGTTAGGGTCAGAATAAGGGTTATAATTAGGGTTAGGGTTAGAGCTAGAATGATTGCTATGTTTAGGACTCATAATAGAGTTAGGGTTTGGGGAAGTCTAAGAATTATGGTTAGGACTAGGGTAGCATTAGGGTAAAGATTTGGCTTAGGGTAAGGGATAGGGTTAGAGTTAGCGCTAAGGTGAACATAAGGGTTAGGGTTAGTGATAGAGTTAAGGTTAGGGTTAGCGTTAGTGTTTGGGTTTGGGTTATAATTAGGTTAAAGATTAGTGTTAGGGTTAGGGATAGGGTTAGTGTTAGGTTTAGGGTTAGGATTAGGTGAGTGTTAGGGTTAGTGTTAGGGTCAGGGTTAGGGTGAGTGTCCGAGCCCTAAACCTAGATTTAACCCTAACTCTAACCCTAACCATAGCCCTAAACCTAGCTCTCAACCAATCCCTTACCCTAAGCAAGCCCCTAAATCTAAAGGTAACCCTAGACCTATCCATAATCCTTATGCTAACCAAACCCTAACTCTATGAATAGCCCTAACTCTAGCTCTCATTCTAGCTCTAACCCTATACCAAATTCTAACCATAACCCTGACCCTTATACTAACCCTACCACTAATCCTAGGTCTAACTCTAACCCTAACTCTAACCCAAAATCTATGGTAATCGTATCCCTAGACCTAACACTGAAGCTAACTCCCAGCCTAGCCCTAACCATAGTTCAGAACCTAACTCTTACACTAAACATAACTCTAAACCTAACACTAGTTCTAACCCTCACCCTAACTCTAACTCAAGACCTAATCCTAACCATAAACCTAGCCATAACCTTAACTCTAACTGTATCCATTACCCTAAACATTAACCTTACGCTAATGTGACCCTAGGCCTAACCCTAACCCTATCACTATCCCCCAAACTGTCAATTATCATAAATCTAACATGAACCCTAAACCTAACCTTATCATTACCCTAATGCTAACCCTAATGCTAATTCAAGCCCTAACCCTAAACTCAAACCTAAACCAAAGCCCAACACTGACTCTGACATTAATAATTCCCCTAACTGTAAACCTGACTATTACCCTATACCTAACCCTTACACTAGACCTAGCCATACACCTAACCCTAAAACTATTCCTAATGTAACCATAGACCTGACATTTGCCATAGCTGTAATCCTAGCCCTAACCTTAACACAAACCTTAGCCCTAACCCTAACCCTAAACCTAGCCCTAGTCCTATCCATAACCCTAGCCCAAAAATTAGCTCTAACCCAATAAATTGGCCTAAACATAGCCCCAATTCTAATGCTAACCATAGGCCTAAATCTAAACCTATGCCTAACTGTAACCCTATCCATTATGCTAAACCTAACCTGATCCCTATACCTAACCCTATCATTACCCTAACCCAAATCCTAATGCTAATTTCAGCCCAAACCCTAAACCCTAACCTAAACAAAATGCTAAACATGACCCTGACCATAATAATACCCCTAGCTCTAAATTTGACCCTTCCCCTAAATCTAACCATTACACTAAACATAACCATAAACCTAACCCTAAAACTATCCCTAACCATAACCCTAGAACTGACATTTGCCCTAACACTAATCCTAGCCCTATCCCTAACACAAACCCTAGCCCTCATCCTAGCCTTTAAGCTAGCATTAATCATATCTCTAATGAAACCCTAGCCCTAACCCTAATTCTATAATTGGTCCTAGCCCTAAACCTAGCTCTAACCCAATATTCACATTAAACCTAAACCTCAGCCCAAAACTAACCATACGCCTAAACATAAACATAAACCTAGCCCTATTCCTAGTCCTAATTAAACTCTATACCTAACCAAACACTAAGCATAGCCCTAAGACTAACTCACTCTCGCCATAGCCCTATCCCTAGTTCTAATCCTATTTTTATCATAACCCTAATCATAGCTATAAACCTAGAACTTATGCTAGCCATATCCTTAGCCCTAGACCTTACCCTAGATCTAATCCTAACTCTAAATCTAACTCTAAACCTAAGACTAGTGTTAGGGTTAGGTTTAAAAATAGGTTAGATTTAGAGTTAGGATTACTACACTAGTCCTAAACCTAATGCTAATCTTAAAACTATCCCTAACCATGCCCTAGCCCTAAAACAAAACTGAGATAGCCCTAACTTTAAAGCTTAACCTAAACCAAAACCTAACTCTACACCTAGCCCCAACCGTAGCCCTAATTCGAGTCCAAACCCTAACCCTAACACTACCCCTGACCATAATTTTGACCCTAATACTAACCCTAGCTCTAAACATCACCCTCATGTTAAACCTAACCCTAACACTAGACCTAGTCCTAACCGCAATCTAATAACTAGCCCAAATCATAACTCTACTGCAAACATTGGCTGTAACTCTAAACCTAGCCCTAACTCTAACCAAAATTTAGCCCTAATCGGAAACCTAACCGTAGCTTTAACACTAGACCTAATCCTAAAGACTACCCCTATAACCCTACCCTAAATGTAGTCCTAACCCTAGGTCTAAGCTTATCCACTACCCTAAGCCAAACCTAACCCTAATGCTAACCCTAGTCCTAACCCTAGTCCTAACCCTAGCCCTCATTCTAGCTCTAACCATAACTCAAACGTGGCACTTATTCTGACTCTAATGGTAACCATAGTTATAAACCTGACTGTAACCGTATACTGAATCCTAACACTAGCACTAGAAATAAACATATTCCCAAACCTAATCCTAAATCTAGCCATATCTCTAGCCCTAACCATAAACAAAAACCTAGCCCTAGCCCTAATAATAAACCTTAACCTAACCCAAACACTAACCCTACTCCTAGACCTAACCCTAGTGATAATTCTGGCTTTAACCCGAAAGCTAACACTAACCTGAACACTGACCTAACCCTAACACTAACTCTAGCTCTAAACATCACGCTAACACTAACCCTAAACCTAACACTTGACCTAGCCATAACACTAACCCAAAACTGGCCCTAATCATAACCCTAGTTCATACATTAGCTGTAGCCCTAATACTAGCCTTAACCTAACCCCAAACCTGGCCCTAATCTGAGCGGTAACCCTAGCTTTAACCCTAACACTAACCCTAGCCATAAGCCAGTCCCAAACCCTTCCCTAACCCTAGATATTATCCTATTTGTTACCTTAAGCCAAACCGTAAACTCAATGCTAACCCTTGTCCTAACCCTAATCCATAGCCTAACCCATATCCTAACCCTATTACTAGTCCTAACCCTAGCCCTCATTCTAGCTCTAACAATAACCCAAAACCTAATCCTAACCCTGAAACATACTGACCCTAACATTAACTGTAGGTCTAAACCTGACCCTAACCCGAACCCAAAACCTAACGTTAGTCCTACTGGTAATCCTATACCTAAACCTAAACCTAACACTAGTCTTAGACCTAAGCCTAATCCTAAATCTACCCATAACTCTAGCCCAACACCTGAACAACAACCTTGCCCTAGCCCTAACAATTACCCTTAACATAATCCAAACACTAATCCTACTTCTAGACCTAAAACTTGTCCTCATTCTGACACTAACCCCAACACTCACTCTAACCTGGACACTGACCCTGACCCTAACATAAACCTATCTCCAAAGCTCACCCTAACCCAAAACCTAATCCTAACACTACACCAAGCCATAACCCTAACTCTAAAACTAGCCCTAAACATAACCCTAGCTCTTAACCACCCATGGCCCTAACCCTAGGCCTAAAATAACTCAAAACCTAGCCCTAATCCTAGGCCTAAACCTAGCCCTAAGTGTAACCCTAAACTAACCATAGCCCTATCCCTAACCCTAACCTTCCCCTTAGACCTAACCCTTGCTCAAAGCCTAACCTTGACCTTAAACATAACCCTAGCCCTATACCAAACCCTAACCTAACCCTAGCCCTAATCCTATCCTTAACCATAGCCCTAACCATAGCTCTAATTCTATACACTGCAATAACCCTAGCCCTAATCCTAACCATAATCCTAGCCCTAACCGTGGCTCTAATCCTATCCATTATCGTAAACATAATCCTAGCACTAATTATAACATAGGCTCAATCCTAACACTATCACAACCTCTAAACCTATCCATTACCCAAAAACTAACCTGTACCCTAACCCTAGATCTAACACTAACTCCACTTCTTAACCTAACCCTAAGCCTAAACCTAACAAACACTAGCCCTAATCTCTCTCTAAAAAAAAATAAATAAATAAAAATGAGCAATAGTCCTAATCTTGAATCTTAACTTAAACCAAACCCTAACACTACACCGAGACCTAACCCTAGCCCTAATTCAAGTCTTAACAAAAACCTTAAACTAACCCTAAACCTGAATCATATCCTAACACTCATCCTAGGTCTAAACACCACCCTAAACTTAAACTGAACCCTAACAGTAACCCTAGCCTTAATTCAAGTCATAATCCTAACCTTAACACTAACCCTGATGCTGACTCATATCCTAAGAGTCACCCTAGCTCTAAAGACCGCCCTCACCTAAATCTGAACCCTAAAATAAATCCTAGCCCTTATTAGAGGCCTAACCCTCACCCTAAAACTAAAACTTTCTCTGAATTATATCCTAATACTAACCTAGCTATAAATATCACCTAACATTAAACCTAACCCTAACACTAGACCGACCCCTACCCCTAACACTAATTGTAACCTAGTTCTTATATTATCCATTGCCATAACATAAGCCCTAACCCTAACACAAAAATTATCCCTAATCTGAGCCCTAAACCTAGATTTAACCCTAAGTGTAACCCTAACTCTAGCCCTAAACCTAGCTCTAAGCCTATCCCTTACCCAAAGCAAAACCCTAACCCTAATGGTAACCCTAGACTTATCCCTAATCCTTAAGCTAACCAAAGCCCTAACCCTATTAATAGTCAAAACCCTACCCTCACTCTAGCTCTTACCCTATTCCAAACCCTAATGTTAACGCTGACCATTATTTTCACCTTAAAACTAACCGTAGGTCTAAACCTGGCCCTAACCCTATAGCAAACCATAATAGTAGACCTAGACATAAACCAAATTTTAAATCTAGCCTAACTCTAGCCCTAGACGTAAACAAAAAACCTATCCCTAGCCCTTAAAGTAACCCTTAACCTAAAAATACCCCTAGACCTAAACCCCTAAACCTAGTTCTAATTCTGCCTGTAACCCTAACTCTAACTCGAACCCAAACACTGACCCTGCCTTTAAGAGTAAGCCTACCTCTAAACCTGACGCTAACCAAAAATCTAAACCTAACACTAGACCTAGCCAAAATCCTAACCCTCAAACTAGCCCTAATCATAACTCTAGCTTTTACATTACCCACAGCCCTAACCCTAGGTCTAAACCTAACACAAAACCTAGAACTAAGCCTAGGCCTAAGCATAACCCTAACCCTAACCCTAACCTAACACTTGATTAATCCTAACCCTAGCTCAAACCTGACCCTTTTCCTAAACATAAACCTAAACCTATCCCTAAATATACCCCTAACACTAGCCCAAATCCTAAAGTTAACCCTAGCCCTAAACCTAGCTCTAAACCTAACCATTACCCTAAAACTAACCCTAAACCTATTGATAACTTTTGGCCTAACCCTAACCCTAAACCTAACCAGAAAACTAACACTAGACCTAACCCTAAACCTCACACTTGCCATATATCTAACTCTAGCTCAAACCCTAACACTTACCATAAACTTAAACATAACCCTAACCCTAACCCTAAACCTAAACCTCAATCTAACACTAACCATAACCCTATGCATACATCTAACCATATCCATTACTCTAACCCTAACCCTACCCCTGATGATGATGCTAGCCCTAATCCAATCCTAACCCTAACCATACTCTAATCTTATCCCTAGACCTAACTTTAAACCTAACCCTCACCCTAGCCCTAACCCTAGCTCAAAACCTAACTCTTATGCTAAAAATAACCCTAACCCTAACCCTAACTCAAGACCTATTCCTGACCATAACCCTAGCCCTAACCTTAGCTCTAACCCTATCCATTATCCTAACCATTACCCTTACCCTAATGTTAACCCTAGGCCTAACACAAACCCTATCACTAAACCTAACCCTATCAATTGCCGTAAACCTAACCTGAACCCTAAACAAAATGTATCATTACCCTTAACCAGACCCTAATGCTTATTTGAGCCCTAACCCTAAACTCTAACCTCAACCAAACTCTAAGCTGATCCTGACCCTAATAATTCCCTTAGCTCTAAACCTGACCCTTAACCCTAAACCTCACCCTTAAACTAGACCTAGCCATAAACCTAACCCTAAAATTGCCCTCTTCTCAACCGTAACCTAACACCTGACATTAGCCTAGCCCTAATCCTAGCCCTAACCCTAACAAAAACCCCAGCCCTTAACCTAGCCCTAAACCTAGATTAATCCTAACC
The DNA here is from genome assembly GCF_047511675.1 of Marmota flaviventris. Taxonomy (NCBI): domain Eukaryota; kingdom Metazoa; phylum Chordata; class Mammalia; order Rodentia; family Sciuridae; genus Marmota; species Marmota flaviventris. Next base: position 77,612,933 of record NC_092504.1, on the reverse strand, counting down.
CTAACCCTAACCCTAGCTCTAACCCTAATACTAAACCTAGCCCTAACCTTAGCCCTAATTTCACCCTCTCTTTAAACTTAAGCATAACCCTAGACCTAAGAATAAATCTAACTCTCACAATAGCCCTATCACTAGTTCTAACCATATACCTTAATGTAACCCTAACTCTAGCCCTAAAGTTAGTATTAACCCTTGCCCTATCCATAGCCCAAGCACTAACTTTAGATCATAATCTATCTCTAAATCTAACCCTGACCCGAAGCCTAAGCCTAACCCTAATACTAGCCCTAACCTTAACACTAATCCTAAAACTAGCCTTAATCCAACCCTAGCCCTAAAACAAAACTGAGCCATAAGCTCTATCCCTAAACCTTAAACTAAACCAAACCCTAACCATACACCTACCCATAACCCTAGCCCTAATTTGAGTTTTAAGCTGAACCCTAAAACTAACCCTGACAGTGACTGTGACACTAACACTAATTTTAGCTCTAAACATCACCCTAATGCTAACACTAACCTTAACACTAAACCTAGCCCAAAACTTAGCCCTAAAATTAGTCTTAATTGTAACCCTTGTACTTACATTAGCTGTAATCCTAACCCTAGCACTAACTTAACCCAAATCCTAGCCCTAATCTGAGCCCTAACTCGAGCTTTAACCCTAACCCTAACTCTAACCCTAGCCCTAGACTTAATCATAACCATAACCCTAGCCCTAACCCTATATATTACCATATCTATAACTCTAACCCTAATGCTAACCCTAGGCCTAAACCTAACCCTATCTCTAATCCTATCCCTATCCATTTCCATAAACCTAAAATGAACCCTAATCCTAAGCCTATCATTACCCAAACCCTTAGACTAATATTAATTCAATCCCTAAATTTAAGCTTTAACCTATTCCAAACCCTAACCAAGATATTCACCTTAATAATACCCCTAGCTCTAAACCCGACCCTAACCCTAAACCTAAATGTTACACTAGACGTACCCATAATCCTAACCCTAAAACTATCTTTAAACAAAATTCTAGAGTTGAAATCAGCCATACTCCTAATCCTTGCCCTAACCCTACAGCAAAACATAGCCCTCAATCTAGCCCTAAACCTAGCATTAATCCTACCCCTAATCCTAACCCTTATTCTAAACATCACCCTACCTCTAAAACTAGCATAGCACCATCCCTTACCCTAAACTAAATCCTAAATCTAACCCCAATTCTATGCTTAAACTGAACACTAAACATAGACTTAATCTAAGCCCTAATTTAGCCCTATTACTAACCCTAACACTAAACTTAGCCCTAAGACTAACAATAATTCTCACACTAGGCCTATGACTACTAGTTCTACTCCTAGCCCTTACCATAACCCTAACCCTTGCCCAATCCTTAGTCCTAGCCCTAACCCTAAGCCTAAGCCTCAAACTACAACTAAACCTAATCCTAATGGTAATCATAAAACTAGCCCTAACCCTACCACTAGCAGTAAAACAAAACCAAGCAATAGCCCTAACCCTAAACCTACCTTAAACCAAAACCTAACACTACACCTAGTCCTAACCATATCCTTAATTTGAGTCCTAACCCTAACATTAAAAGTATACCTGACACTGACTCATATGCTAAACTCACCCTAGCTTGAAACACCATCCTAAAATTAAACCAAAACTTAACAGTAACCCTAGCCCTTATGTGAGTCCTAACACTAAAACTGACCATGACTCATATCATAAAACTAACCCTAGATCTAAATATCACCCTAACCTTAAACTTAACCCTAACACTAAAAATACCCCAACCCTAAACCTAACCCTAAAACAAACCCTAATTGTAGCCATAATTCTTATATTGGCGATTGCCCTAACCCTAGTTCTAACCCTAACAAAAAACTAGCCCTAATCCGAACCCTAAACCTAACTTTAACCCTAACCCTACCCTAACTCTAGCCCTAAACCTAGCTCTAACTCTCTCCCTTACACTAAGTGAAACCGTAACCCTAATGGTAAAAATAGATCTATCCCTAAACGTTAGGCTAACCAAAATCCAAACCCTATTAATAGTCCTGACACTAGCCCTCATTGTAGCTCTAATCCTATCCCAAAACCTTACGCTAACACTGACCCTTATTCTGACCCTAACACAAACCCTAAGTCTAAAACTGACCTTCAACCTAGAGCAAACCCTAACACTGGCCATACTACTAACTTATACCTAAACCTAAACCTAACCCTAGACCTAAGACTAATTCTAACTCTCACACTATCCCTATCCCTAGTTCTATGTCTATCCATTACCATAAACATAACCCTAGACCTAACCCTTGCACTATCCTTAGTCCTAGCCCTAACCCTAGATCGAACCCTAACTCGAAATCTAACCCTAACCCTAAGCCTAAGCCAAATACTAAAACTAGCCCCAACCCTAATGCTAATGGTAAAACTAGCCCTAACACTAACATTAGCAATAAAACAAACTGAACAATAGCCCTAACCTTAAACCTTAACTTAAACAAAACCCTAACACTACACGTAGACCTAATCATAACCTTAATCCGAATCCTAAACATAACCTTAAAGTTAACCCTGACCCTGACTCATATCCTAACATTCACCTTAGCTCTAAACATCCTCCTAACCTTAAACTAAAACCTAAAAGTAAACCTATTCTTAATTCAAGTCCTAACCCTAACCCTGACTCTGACTCACATCCTAACATGAACTCTAGCTCTTAATATCATCCTAACCTTAAAACTAACACTAAAATTAGACCTACCCCTAACCTGAAACCTAAAACTAACCCTCATTGTAACCCTAGTTGTTACATTAGCCATTGCCCTATCATTAGCCCTAACCGTAACCCAAAATCTAGCCCTAATCCAAGCCCTAAACTTAGATTGAACCCTAACCCTAACTCTACCCTAACCCTAGCTCTAAGGCTATCCCTTAACCTATGAATAACCCTAACCCTAATGGTAGCCCTAGACCTATGCCTAATCCTTAGGCTAACCAAAATCCTAACCTTATTAATAGTCCTGAACCTAGCCCTCATTCTAGCTCTAATCCTATCCCAGATCCAAACACTAACCCTGATCATTATTCTGACCCTAACACAAACCCTAGTTCTAAACCTGACCCTAACACTAGACTAAAACCTAACACTAGCCCTGGACCTAAACATAATCCTAAATCTAGCCTTATCTCTAGCCCTAGACCTAAACAAAAACCTAGTCCTAGGCCTAACAATAACCTTTATCCTAACAAAAACACTAACCTTACCCCTAGACCTAAACCTACTCCTAATTCTGGCTGTAACCCTAACTTGAACTCTAATCCAAAAACTGACTCTGCGTTTAACAGTAAACCTACTTCTAAACCTGACCCTAACTGAAAATCTAAAATTAACACTAGATCTTGGCATAACCCTAACCCTAAAACTAGCCCCAATCTTAATGCTAGGTCATACATTACCCTCAGCTTTAACCCTAGGCCTAAACCTAACACAAAACCTAGAGCTAATCCTAGGCCTTAACCTAGCCCTAAGCATAACCCTAAACCTAACCCTAGCCCTAACCCAAACCTAAACCTCACCTTAGTCCTTACCCTAGCTCAAAACCTAAGCCTTACTATAAACATAAACCTAGAACTATCTCTGAATCTAACCCTAAACCTAGTCCTAATCCTAACCTTAACATAAGCCCTAACCCTAGCTCTAAACTTACCCATTACCCTAACCCTAACCCTAACCCTAATTGTAACTCTAGCCTTAACCCTAATCATAATCCTAACCCTAAACATAAAACTAACCCTAGACCTAACCCTAAACTAATATTCACTATAGCCCAACCATAAATCAAACCCTAACCCTTACCATAAACCTAAACATAACCATAGACTTAATCCAAACCCTAAACTTAAATCTAGCCCTGTCCCTAACCCTAAACCTACATCAAACCGTATTTATTACCCTAACCCTAAACCTAAACTTAATTATAATCATTCCCCTAACCCTAACCCTAACAATAAACCTACCGTAATCCTATCCCTTAACATAACTCTTAACCTAACCCTTGCTCTAACCCTAATCATAGCTCAGAACCTAACTCTTACACTAAACATAACACTAACATTAACTCTAGTTCTAACCCATACCTTAACATTAACTCAAGACCTAATCCTAACCATAAGTCTAGCTATAAGCTTAGCTCTAACTGTATCCATTACCCTAATCATAACCCATATCCTAATGCTAATGCTAGCCCTAACCCTATCTCAAGATCTAATCCTAACCATAACACTAGCCCTAACCTTAACTCTAACTGTATCCCTTACCCTAAACATAACACTTTCCCTAATGCTAACCCTAAACCTATCACTAAACCCCACCCTATCAATTACCCTAAACCTAACCTGAACGCTAAATTTAACACTATCATTACCCTAACCTTAACCCTAATGCTAATTTAAACCCTAACCCTAAACTCAAACCTAAAAGAAACCCTAACCATGACGCTGACCCTAATAATTCTCCTAACTCTAACCTGATCCTTACCCTAAACCTAATCCTTACATTAGACATAGCCAAAATCTAATCCTAAAACTATCCATAACCATAACCCTAGACCTGATATTAGCCCGAGATATAATTCTAGCCCTAACCCGAACACAAACCCTAGCCCATATTAGAACTAAACATAGCCTTAATCATAACCCTAAACTTAAATCTAGGCCTAACTTAAAACCAATCCTATCCCTAATCTTAGACCTAACTTAGACCTAACCCTAACCCTAACCCTAACCCTAGCCCTAAAAAATAAGTCTAACTCTCTCCCTAGCCCTAAAACTAGTTCTAACACTCTCCCTTACTGGAACTCTAAACCTAGCCCTAACCCTAGGACTAACCCTAGCCATTTCCTTAGCCCTAGTCTTGGCCCTAACCCTAGATCTAAACTTAACTCTAAATCTAACCCTAATGCAAAGCCTAAGCCTAAACCTAACACTAACACTAACACTAATGCTACTTCTAAAACTAGCCCTAACTCTAGCCCTAGTCCTAATACAAAACCGAGCCATAGCCCTAACCCTAAACCTTAACCTAAACCAAACCTTAACCCTACACTTTTCCCTAAACCTAGCCCTAATTCTAGTTTTAAGCAGAACCCTAAAACTAACCCTAACCCCAATTCTGACACTAACACTAACCCTAGCTTTAAACATCACCCTAAACATAACACTAGACCTAGCCCTAACCCTAACCCTAACCTTAAAACTAGCCCTAATTGTAACCCTAGTACTTACATTAGCCATAAGCCTAACCATAGCCCTAACATAACCCTAACCCTAGCCTAATCTGAGCCCTAAACCAAGCTTTAACACTAACCCTAACTGTAACCCTAAACCTAGCACTAATAATAACCATAACCTTAGCTCTAACACTAGCTCTTAACCTATCCATTACCCTAACCATAATCCTAAACTTAATGCTAACCCTAGGCCTAAACCTTACCATATCCTAATCCTAACCCTATCCATTACCTAAACTTAACTTGAAACCTAAACATAACTATATCATTACCTTAATCCTAAACCTATGTTAATTTGAGCAGTACATTTAAACCTTAACCTATCCCAAATATTAATCACGACCCTGACCCAAACAATACCCTTAGCTCTAAACCTGACCCTAACCCTAAACCTAACCCTTACACTACATCTAACCTAACCCTAAACTATGTTTAACTGTAAAGTTGGACCTGAAATTAGCCCTAGCCCTAATCCTAGCCCTAAACTTAGCCTAATTCAAACCCGAACCATAACTCTAGGTTTAACCCTAATTTTAACCCTCGCCCTAGCCCTAAACCTAGCTATTAACCCCATCACTTACCCTAAACCTAACCATGACCCTAAACCTAACCATAATCTTAAACCTAACCATAACCCTTGTCCTAACCCTGGGCATAACCCTAACACTAAGACTAGCACTAATCCTAATTTAGTCCTATTCTAACCCTAAACTTAGCCTTAAGCCTAACTCTAAGTCTTGCCCTATCCCTATCCCTAGTTCTATCCTTAGCCCTAGCCCAACCCTGGATCTAAACCTAAAGTTAAATTTAAACCTAACTCTAAATTTAACCATAACCATAATCCTAAACCAAACCCTAACACTAGCCCTAACAATAATGCTAATCCTAAAACTTGCCTTACCCCAGCCCTAGCCTTAAAACAAAACCAAGGCATATTCTTAACCCTAACCCTTAACCTAAACCAAACCATAAACCTACACCTAGCCCTAACCCTAACTCTAAAAATAACCCTGGCCCTGACACTGATCCTAACACTAATCCTAGCTCTAAATATGACCCTAACTTTAAACTAAACCTAACCCTAAAACTAGCCCTAATAGTAACCCTAGTTCATACATTAGTCATTTTCATAATCCTAGCCCTAACCCTAACACAAACCCTACCCCTAATTCTAGTCATAATCTTATCTTAAATCCTAATATGAACCCTAACACTAGCCCTAAACCTAACCCTAACACGAGCCCTAACCCTAGCTCTAAACCTATCCCTTACCCAAAGCCAAACCCTAAAACAAATGCTAACCCTCGTTTTAACCCTAATTATTACCCTAACTTAAACACTAACGGTATTACTAGTCCTAACCCTAGTCCTCATTCTAGTTCTAACCCTAACCCTGACCCTTATTCTGATCCTAACAGTAACCCTAGGTCTAAACCTGACCCTAACCCTAAACCAAACCCTAAAACTAGCCCTACCAGTAAGCCTATATCTATACCTAACCCTATCATAGATCTGGACCCAAAACTAATCCTAAATATAGTTATAATTCTCGCCCTAGACATAAACATAATCCTAGTTCTAGCCATAACAATAACCCTTAACCTAAACGAAACTCTTACCCTACCCATAGACCTAACACTAGTCTGAATTCTACTCTAAACATAACCATAATCCTATCCGGAACACTGACCCTGACCCTAACATTAACCTATCTCTAAACCTGACCATAACCCAAAACCTAATACTAACACTAGACCTAGGCATAACCCTAACCCTAATACTAGCCCTAAATATAATCCTAGCCCTAACGCTACTTTAACCCTAATCTTAACACTAACAGTAGCCCTAACCCTAACCATAGTACTAACCCTAGCCCTAAACCTAACACAAAACCTAGCCATAATCCTAGGCCTGCACTTAGACCTAAGCATAACCCTAACCCTGACCCTAGCCCTAACACTAACCCTAACACTAACACTTGCTTAAGACATAACCCTAGCTCAAAGCCAAACTCTTACCCTAAACATTACCCTAGCCCTATCCTAAACCATAACCCTAACCCTAGCTCTTATCCTAACCTTAATCCTTGCTCAAACTTTAGTTCTAACCTTGTCAATTACCCTCATTATAACCCAATCCGTAACACTAAACCTAATCCTAACCATAAATGTATCCCAAGACCTAAACATAAACCTAAACCTCACCATAGCCCTAACCCTAGTGGAAATATTAAGCCATATACTAAACCTATTCCTAAGACTAGCCCTTATCTAAACCCTAACCCTAACCCTAATGCTAAATCTAACATGATCCATTACCCTAAACCTAATCCTAAATGTAATGAAAACTCTAGCCATAACCCAAACCCTAAACAAAACCCTAACCATAAACATATCCTTAGACCTGAATGTAAACCTAAACCTCACCCTAGCCACTACCCTAGCTCAGACAGTAACCTTAACCTAACCTAACCATAACACTAGTCCTAAACCTAACCCTTACCGTAAAACCAAACCCTAGCCATATCCCTAAAACTAACTCTAATTTTAGTCTTAATCCAAACCATAACCTAGCCCTAACCCTAGCTCTAAATCTATCCAGTATACTAAACATAATCCTAACCTAATGCTAATCTTAACCCTATTGCTAATCCTAAACCATCCATTACCCTAAACCTTAACTGAAACCTAAACCTAATGCTATCCATTACCGTAACCCTAAGCCTAAACCTAACACTAATTCAAGCCCTAAACCTAAACTTTGACTGAAACCAAATGCTAACCCAGACCCTAAACCTAATAATACCCCTAACTCTAAACCTGACCCTTACCCTAAATATAGATCTGACACTAGACCTAGCCAGACCTAACCCTAAAACTATCCTTAATCATAACCATAGGCTCCACATAAGCCCTAGACCTAGTTCTAGCCCAAAACCTAACAGAAAACCTAGCCCTAAACCTAGCCTTAATCCTAACATAAACACTAACCCTAGCCCTAATCCTAATTCTAACCCTCTCCCTAGTCCTAAAGCTAGCTATAACCACACCCATTCCCCTAAACTTAATCCTAACCCCAATGCTAATCCTAAACCTAGCCCTATCCCTAGGCCTAACCATAACACAAACCCTAGCCCTAAACCTAGCCTTATTTTAGTTTTAACCCTAACTCTAACCCTAAGTCTAGTCCTAAATCTAAATCTAACTCTTGTCCTAGCCATTTCCCTAGTTCTAACCCTATCCCTTACTGTAACACTAACCCTAGCACTAACTCTAACACTGGATCTAAACCTAACTCTTAATCTAACCCTAACCCCAAGCCTAAACCTCACCCTAACAATAGCCCTAACCCTAACACTAATTCAAAATCTAGCCCTAAACCTAGCCCTAGCCATAAAACAAAACAGAGCCATATCCCTAACCCTAAAACTAACTCTAAAATGAAGTGAAACTTTAAAACACAAACTGTTCCTGACAGCGAACCTTGAACTGAGAAGGCCCAACCTGGAAAACATAGTAATGCTCGGTAAAAGATGAATCCTTACCGGTATCAAAGAAATTTGAACAAAACTAACTCTAATCCAAACATTAGTTCTAACCCTAGCCCTAACCCTAATCCTAAAACTAAGCCTTTCCTGTTTATAGAGCTTGAGCATAAAAGCACCAAACTTGGGGTGCTTAGTAGGAAAAGGTAACAGATGAATCCTGCACAGTATCAAAAATTCTGACCAATAATTGGGGAAGGTGTTTCAGTACATGCCCATTTCCCCTGTTTTCTCCTAAAGCGATCTTGGATAAATTGTTTTATCATGCTTCAGCTTAAGGTACTTTTACAAGAAACAAAGCAGAGCATGCCCACACCAAAGTGATTGAGTATGTGAAGTTTCAAGCAGTTAGCACCAACCTTGTTTAATTTCCAGCTCCATGTCCATTTACCCATGTATGTCAAAATGAAGTGAATCTGTAAAATTCAAATTTTTCCTGGCAGCAAAGAATTGAACCAAGAAGGCCGAAACCTGGGGAACATAGTAAGGCTAGGTAAAAATGTATCCTTCCCAGTATCAAAGAAATTTGAACAAGACAAACTCTAACCCTAACACTAGACCTAACTCTAACCTAACCTGTTTAGAGAACCTTTGATCATAGAAGTCTCAAAGATGAGGAGCCTAGTAGGGCAAGCTAACAGATGAACCCTGCCTAGTATGAAAGAAATCTGACCAAATGATTGGGGGAGGTAGTTCAGTACATGCATATTTTCCTGTTGTCTCTTACAATGCTCTCACATAATGTTGTTTTTGCATGCTTCATCTTTGGGATACTTTCACAAGGATAAAACCAGAGTGTCCTCACAGAGAACTGATTGTGTGAAGTTTCAAGCAGCTACCAAAATCCCTGTTTGATTTTCAGCTCCATTTCCATTTACCCATATAGGTCAAAATGAAGTGAAACCTCGAAATGAAAACAAAAATACGGACAGCAAACCAGTGAACCTAGACGGCCCAAACCTTAGGTACATAGTAAGGCTAGGTAAAAGATAAATCCTGCCTAGTATCAAAGAAATCTGAGCAAATAATTGGGGGAATTGTTTCAGTACATTCATATTTCCTTGATTTCTCCAAAAGTGCTCTGGGATAAAGTTGCTTTGCATGTTTCAATTGAGGGCAACATTCACAAGGAACAAACCAGAGAGTGCCCACAGAGAACTGATGGAGTGTGTGCAGTTTCGAGCAGCTAGCATCAATCCTGTTTGATTTCGTGCTCCATTTCTCTTCAACAAAATAGTTCAAAATAAAGTGAAACCTTAAAATACAAACTGTACCTGTGATTGAGTGTTTGCAGTTTTAAGCAGCAAGCACCCAACCCTGTTTGATTTCAAGTTCCATTTCCATTTACCCGTATAGGTCAAAATGAAGGAAATCTTAAAATACAAACTGTTCCTGACAGAAAACCATTGAAGGGATAAGCCCCAAACCTGGAGAAAATAGTAAGGCTAGGTAAAAGACGAATTATGCCAAGTATCAAATGAATTTGAACAAAACTCACTCTAACTCTAACACTAGATCTAACCCAACCCTACCTAATTCTAAACTGTTTAGAGTACTTATGATCATAGAAGTCCCAAATTTGGGGAGCGTAGCGGCACAACTTAACACATGTATCTTGTGCAGTATCAAATAAATTTGATGAAAAATTGGGGGAGGTATTTTAGTACATTCATATTTCCCTGTTTTTTACTTAAAGTGCTCATGGATACATTGTTTTTCATGCTTCAGCTTAAGGTACTTTCACAAAGAAAAAACAAAAGAGTGCCCACAGAGAGCTGATTGAGTGTGTGAAGTTTCATGCAGCTAGCACCAACCCTGTTTGATTTCCAGCTCCATTGCATTCACACCTATAGGCCATAATAAAGTGAAACCTAAAAATTCAAATTGTTCCTGACACTGAACCATTGAACCTTGAAGGTCCAACGTGGGGAGCCTACTAAGGCTAGGTCAAGGATGAATCCTGTATAATATCAAATTAATGCAACCAAAAAAATTTTTGAAGCTCTTTCATTACATGGGTATTCTGTTTGCTCCTAAAGCACTCAGAGATAAAGCTGTTACTTTCTACCTCATCTTAGCGCTACGTCCATGGCAAACACCAGATTATGCTCACTGAAAATTGATGGAGTGTGTGAAATTTCAATCACGTAGCCCAAACCCTGTTTGATTTCCAGCTTTATTTCCATTCACCCTTACAGGGCAAAAAGAAGAGAAACATGAAAATTGAAACTGTTCCTGAAGACAAACCCTTTATGTAGGAGGCCTAAACATTTGGAGTATAGTCAAAAAAAAAAAAAAAAAATGATGAATCCTGCACAGTATCATAGAAATTTGAAAAGAAAACAAATTGTTGGGAGACTTATTTCAGTACATACATGTTTCTCTGTTTTCTCCTTAAGGGCCCTCAGATACAGTTTCTTTTGCATGCTTCATCTTTGGCCTACTTTCAAAAGAAAGAAACCAGAGAGTGCCCACTGAGAACTGATTGTGTGAAGTTTCAAGCACCTCCTGCCAATCTGTTTGATTTCCAGCTCAATTTTCCTTCACATCAATAAGCCATAATGAAGGGAAACCTTAAAATACAAACTGTTCCTGACAGCGAACCATTGAACCGACAAGGGCCAAACCTGTGGAGCATAGTAAGGCTAAGTAAAAGATGAATGCAGCCCAGTATCATATAAATTTGAAGAAAACTAGTGCCGCATGTGTGCTGTCAGTGCAGATGGAAGGCTGGGCTGCGCAGTTTATCTGGGCGCAGACAGCAGTCTCAGCCACACAGGCGCTCTCTTCACAGACAGAAGGCAGCACAAAACACAGAGGCTTTACTTGTGGGTCACCAGACTGAGCTCTGGACACAGCACAAGGTCACTCCAGAACCACCCACCTCACCAAACACCATACACAGGTAATAGATAAAATCCATCTTGCAAAACCTTACTCACCATCTATCAGTGTGCGTGGCTATCAGCTTGGTTCTGCAGCTTATCAGGTACCCAGTTTCCAACTCCCTAACCCCCAGCTGTGATAACTCAAGATTTTTCTCACAAGTTTTGGGGGGTGTAGCTATCAATGTGGAACAGCAACTGTACAGGCATCTGGTTTCCAATTCAGAGACTAAGAGTAGGGAGGCTCCAGGTAGAAGCTCAAGCCCTCTCACCCTGGCTACCTCCACCACCCTGAGCACAGAGACTCAACCTAGGAATAGGCAACTCCACCCACTGCAAGAAAAGAAAACAGAGTTTGGAGAGACTTTTCATCTTTCTTACTTTTCTTTTCTTGCTCTTCTCATCCATTCTCCTCTACCCATCCCCCTCTGGTTCTCACAACATCAACATATGTGAAACCAAGAACTTTCCATAAAATTGGACTTTAAGAACTGAATCACTAGAATTGTATAATGTAGAGGAATTGCATAGGCCCCACCTCACCACCTCTTTATTTGCTCTTATTTTCTTTCTCCCTCTCTTTCTTTCTCTCCTTGTTATTTTTTCTTCTTTTTTCTTTCTCTCTCTCTATCCCACTTTCAGCTTCCTAACTTTTACTATTTATACATAGGGTAATTTTATGAATACAGATAAGGAGTTTGAATTTATACCTCTTCCATAAATTCCCCCTGTATATTCATTAGAGTTCTCCTCCAAAGTTGCTAAGTTAGATTAATCACATATCCTCATTCCTTTCCCCCTTAACATAGCATCCTGCCCCTGACCCTTAATTCTCTATACACCACCAGCAATGGTATGCCTTTTATGAAACTAATGACTATATTCTAAATAATAACTGAAGCCAAAATATGTAGACACAGAGTCTAAATATAAATGTATTTATAATGGTTAGGCTTAGGCTTCGGGTTAGGGTTAGATTTAGAGTTAGGATTTGATCTATGGTTAGGGCTAGGACTAAGGATAGGGCAAGGGTTAGGACTAGGGTTTGGGTTAGGTTTAGGAATATGTTAAGGTATCGGGTTAGCACTAGGGATAGGGCTAGTATGAGAGTTAGAGTTAATCTTAGGGCTATGGTTAGGGTTAGGGTTAGTGATAGGGATAAATTAGGGCTAGGGTTAAGGATAGGGCAACCTTTAGGACTAAGGTTTGGGTTAGGTTTAGGATTATGGTAAGGGATACAGTTAGAACTAGTAATAGGGCTAGTATGAGAGTTAGAGTTAGTCTTAGTTCTAGGATTAGGTTCAGGGTTAGGGTTAGGGATAGGGCTAATTTAGGGCTAGTGTTAGTGTTAGGTTTAGGCCTTGGGTTAGGGTTAGAGTTAAGATTACGTTTAGGGTAAGGTATTGGGTTATAGCTAGGTTGAGGGCCAGGGCAAGGATTAATATTAGGGTTAGGGCTAGGGTTATTTTTACATTTATGATTAAAGGTAGGTTTAGGTCTAGGATGAGGGCTAATGTTTGTGTTAGTGTTAGGGCTAGTATTAGGCTAGGGCTAATGTCAGGTCTAGGATTACAGTTAGGGATAGATTTGGTGTTAGGTTTATGGTTTGGTCCAGTGTAGGGGTTAGGTGTATACTAAGAGTCAGTTTTAGAGCTAGGGTTATTATTAGGGTCAGGATCAAGGTGAGGGTTTGGGTTAGGTTAGGGTTTAGGTTTAGGGCTTGCATTATCATTAGGGTTTTGAATTAAGGTAAAGAAAGTTTTAGGTTTAGGGTTTAGGTGTGGCTTAGTGTAATGGATAGGGTTTGGTTTAGGCCTAGGGTTAGCATAAGGGTTATAATTAGAGTAATGGATAGGATTAGAGCTAAGATTAGGGGTAGGGTTATGTATAGAATTAGGGCTTTTATTTGAGTTAGGGTTAGGGTTTAGGTGTGGTTTAGTGTAATGGATAGGTTTAGGGTTAGGCCTAGGGTTAGCATCATAGCATTGGACCTAAGATTAGGGGTAGGTTTATGTATAGGATTAGGGCTATTTTTTATGTTAGGGTTAGATTTACATTTATGGTTAAAGCTAGGTTTAGGGGCTGGGTATGTGGCTCAAGATGTAGCGTTCTCACCTGGCATGTGTAGGGTGCTGGGTTCTATCCTCAGCAACACATACCAATAAAATAAAGCTGTTGTGTCCATCGAAAAGCAAAAATATAAATCTTAAAAAAAAAGAAAAACTAGGTTTAGGACTCAGATTAATGCTAGGTTTTGGGTTAGGTTAGGGCTAGGGTTAAGGCTACGGCTAATGTACAAAGTAGCCTTATGATTAGAGCTAGTGAAAGGATCAGGGTTAGGGCTACATCTAGAGTTAGGGTTAAGTTTATGGTTGTGATGATGTTTAGAGCTAGTTTTAATGTTAGGGTCACAGTCAGGGTCCAGATTAGTTTTCAGGTTAGGGTTAGGACTAGAATTAGAGATAGGATTAGGGCTATGTGTAGGATTAGGGATTGGTTTAGGTTAAGTATTAGTGTTAGGATTATGATTCGGATTTGTTTTGGGGCTAGGGGTAGAGTTAGGGCTAATTTTCCGATTAATGTTAGGATTAGGGCTAGTGTTAGTGTGAGGTTTAGGCTTAGGTTTAGGGTTAGATTTTAAAGTTAGGTTTAGATCTAGGCTTGAGCTAGGGCTAAGGATAGGGATAAAATTAGGGCGAAGTTTAGGGCTAGGTTTAGGGTTATGGTAAGCGATACGGTTAGTACTAGGTATAAGGCTAGGGCGAGAGTTTGGGTTAATCTTAGGGCTAGGATTAGGATTGGGTTAGGGATAGGGCTAAATTAGGGCTGGGATTAGGACTAGGGTTAGTGTTAGGGGTAGGCCTAGCTTTAGGGCTAGGGTTAATGTTAGGGTTAGGGTTAGGGTTAGGTTTAGGTTAAGGGATGGGACTATAGCTACTTTTAGGACTAGGGTGAGGATTAGAATTAGGGTTAGGTTTATGATGAAGTCAAGATTTATGGCTAGGATGTGGTCAAAGGTTTGTGTTAGGATTAGGACTAGGATTAGAGCTAGGGCTAATGTCAGGTCTAGGGTTACAGTTAGGGAGAATTTTAGGGTTAGGTTTATAGCTAGGTCTATTGTAAGGGTCAGGTTTCTTGTTAGTGTCAGGTTTAGTGCTATGGGTATTATTAGGGTCAGGGTCAGGGTCAGGGTTACGGTTTTTATTAGATTAAGGTTTAGGGTTAAGGCTCGAGTTTTCATTATGGTTAGGGATAGATTAATGTTAGTTTTAGGCTTGAAGTTCAGGTTAGGTGTAGGGTAATGGATAGGGTTAGGGTTAGGGATAGAATTAGGATTTGACTTAGGGTTAGCAGAAGTGTTGGGGTTATCATTAGGTTAGTTGGTAAGGTTAGAAGTAGTGATAGGGCTAGTGTTATGCTTAGAGTTATGTCTAGGGCTAGGCTTAGGTTTAGGGTTAGGGCTAACTTAGGGTTATGGTTAGCTTTAGTGTTAAAGCTAGGGTAGGTCTTGGGTTAGGGCTAGGTTTTGCAATAGGTTAGGGCTATGGCAAATGTAAAAACTTTGTTATAATTAAAGCTAGTTTTAGGGTTAATGTTAGAGCTATGTATAGTTTTAGGGTTAGGTTTAGGGTTAGGGTGATGTTTAGATCTAGGTTTCGTGTTAGTGTAAGGGTCAGTGTTCAATTAAGGGTTATCGTTAATGGGAAAGCCAGAATTAGGACAAGGGTTAAGTGTAGGGGAAGGGTTAGTGTTTGGCTTTAGGCTAATGGTTATTATTAGGGCTAGGGCTAGGTTTTTCTTTAGGTCTATTGCTAGAGTTATGGATAGATTAGGATTAGGTTTAGGTCTAGGGCTAGTGTTAGGGTTAGGTTTAGGTATAAGTTTACCAGTAGGAGTAGTGTTAGAGTTCAGTTTAGGATTAGGTGCAGTTTTAAACCTATGATTAGTGTTAGGGTCAGAATAAAGATCAGGGATAGGGTTAGGGTTTGGTTTATGGTTAGAGCTAGAATGAGGACTAGGGTTAGGACTACTAATAGGGTTAGAATTTGGATTAGGTTAAGGATTAGGATTAGCATTAGGTTTAGGGTTTGGCATAGGGTAAGGGATAGGACTCGGGATAGGGTTAGGGCTAGGGTTAGGGTTAAACTAGATTTAGGGTTCAGAGTTTGGCTAGTATTTGTATTATGGTTATGGCTAGTGTTAGAGCAAAGGCTATTGTAAGAACTAGGGTTTTAGGGGTAGTTTTAGGGTATGGTTAGTTGTTAAACCTGTAGTGTTAGGATTAGGTTTAAGGTTAGGGTGAAGTTTAGAGCAGTGTTAGTGTTAGGTTAATTATAGTCAGGGTCAGGTTTAGTTTTAGGGTTAGGGTTAGGACTCAAATTAAGGCTAGGGTTACTTTAAGGGTTTGGTTTAATGTTAGGGTGGTATTTAGAGCTAGGGTGAGTGTTAGGATATGAGTCAGAGTTAGGGTTAGTATTCAGGTTAAGATTAGGACACGAATTAGGGATAGGATTAGGTCTAGGTGTAGTGTTAAGGTTTGGTCTAAGTAAAGGTTTAGGGTTAGGGCTATTGTTAGGTTTTGTTTTACTGCAAGGGTTAAGGTTAGGGCTAGTTTTATGATTAGTGTTAGGGCTAGGGCTAGTGTTAATGTTAGGCTTAGGCTTAGGGTTAGGGTTAGATTTAGAGTTAGGTTAAGATCCAGAGTTAGCACTAATAATAAGAATTAGGCAATGGTTATGGCTCGGTTTAGGGCTAGGTTTAGGATTACAGTAATAGATAGGTTTAGAAGTAGGGATAGGGATAGTGTTAGAGTTAGTCTTAGGGCTAGGGTTTGGTTTAGGGTTAGGGATAGGTTTAAATTGGGGCTAGAATTAGGGCTAGGGTTAGTGTTCACCTTAGGCCTAGGGTTAGGGTTAGGGTTAGGGTTAAGTTTAGGGTAAGGAATGATGTTATAGCTAGATTTAGAGATAGGGTGAGTGTTAGAATTAGTGTTAGGGCTATGGTTAGGTTTAGGGTTATGATTGAGGTTAGGTTTGGGTCTAGGATGAGGACTATGATTTATTTCAGGGTTAGGGCTAGGATTAGGGCTTGGGCTAATATAAGATCTAGGGTTAAGGATAGTTTTAGGGTTAGGTTTATGGCTACATGTAATGTAAGGGTTAGGTTTACGGTTAGTGTCAGGTTTAGAGCTAGGGGTATTATTAGGTCAAGGTCTGGGTTAGAAGTTTGGGATAGGTTAAGGTTTAAAGTTAGGGCTTAAATTAGCGTTATGGTTAGTGTTAGTGTAATGATAGGGTTAAGTTTAGGGTTTAGGTTTGGTTTAGAATAACGCATAAATTTAGGTTTAGGGATAAGGTTAGGTTTAGGCCTAGGGTTATGGTTACAACAATGGATAGGGTTAGAGCTAGGGTTAGGGCTAGGGTTATGGTTTTGATTAGGGCTAGGGTTAGGATTATGGTTAGGGTTAAAACTCAAGTTAGTGCTTGGATTAGGGCTAGATTTTGGGTTAATTTAGTGCTAGAGTTAGGGGTAAGGCTAATGTAAGTACCAGAGTTAAAATTAGGGTTAAATTTAGAGTTAGGCTTAGTGGTAGGTCTAGTGTTAGGCTTAGGGTTAGGGTTAGGGTGATGTTTAGACTAGGGTTAGTATCATGGTCAGAGTCAGGGTCAGTGTTAGTTCTAGTTTTCAGTTTAAAACTAGAATTAGAGCTAAGGTTAGGGTTATGGTTTGCTTTAGGTTAAGGGTTAAGATTAGGACTATGGCTCGGTTTTGTTTTAGGGCTACAGTTAAAATTAGATTTAGAGTTAGGTTTAGGTTTGGCTTAGGGTTAGAGTTTGATTCAGAGATAAAATTAGATACAGATTAGGGCTAGAGCTAATGATAGGGCTAGGGTTAGGGTTAGGTTACGGTTAGGGCTTGGATTAGGGTTCTGGTAAGGGATAGGGTTAGAACTAGGGATGGTGATAGAGTGAGAGTTAGAGTTAGTCTTAGGGCTAGAGTTAGGGCTAGGGTTAGGAATCGGTCTAAATTAGGGCTAAGATTAGGGCTAGGGTTAGTTTTGGGGTTAGGCCTAAATTTAGGTTTAGGGTTAGGATTAAGGCTATGTTTAGGGCAAGGATAAGGTCTGGGGTTTGTGTTAGGTGTAGGGCTAGGATTAGGGCTATGGCTAATGCCAAGTCTAAGCTTAGGATTGGGGATAGTTTTAGGATTAGGGTTATAGATATGTCTAGTGTAACTGTTATGTTTAGTGTTAAAATCAGCTTTAGAGTTATGAGATTTATTAGAGTAAGGGTCAGTGTAAGAGTTTGTTTGAGGTTAGGGTTCAGGGTTAGGGCTTGAATTAGCACTAGGTTCTGGGTTAGGTAATGATAGGGTTTTGTTTAGAGTTCACATTAGTTTTAGGGTAATTGATAGGATTAGGGTTAGTGATAGGGTTAAGGTTAGGCCTAGGGTTTGCATTAGAATAAGGATATGGTTTGTATAATGGATAGGATTAGATCTAAGTTTAGGGCTAAGTTTATGATTAGGAATAGGTCTTGAATTAAGGTTAGGATTAAAACTAGGGTTAGGCTTAGGTTTATGTTTAGCATAAGGGTTAGGTTTTGAGCTAGGATTAGGACTAGGGTGAGGGTTAGGTTTAGGGTTACTTCTAGGGATAAAATTATAGTACTCATAGGGTTAGGATTAGGATTAGGGCTAGGGACATCATTAGGATAGGTTTAGGGTTAGGGTAATGTATACGATTAGATGTAGATTTAGGGCTATGTTTAATGTTAGATTGAGGTTTAGGCTTAGATTTAGGGCTATGGATATGTTTATGTTTGTAGTAAGGGTTAGGGTTTGAGCTAGGGTTAGGTCTATGGAAAGTGTGAGGTTTAAGGTTAGGTCTAGGGTTAGTTTTCCAGTTAGGTTTAGGATTAGCATTAAGCCTAGGATTATCAATAAGGATAGGTTTAGGTTTAAAGAAATGGGTAAGTTTAGAGCTAGGTTTAGGACTAGGGTTAAATTTAGGATTAGGGCTAGGGTAAGAGTTAGACTGAGGGATAGGTGTAGGTTTATGTTTAGAGTAATGTTTAGGCTTTGAGCTAGGATTAGGCCTAGGGCAAAGATTACGTTAGGGTTAGGTTTAGGGTTATGCTTAAGGCTTGATTTAGGCCTAGGGTTAGCTTTAGGTTTTGTGTTAGGTTTAGGCCTAGGGTTAGAGCTATGGGTAATGTAAGAGCCAGGGTTATGTTCAGGGATATTTGTAGGGTTAAGGTTAATGTTAGGTTTAGATTTTGGGGTAGGGTCATATTTAGAGATAGGTTTACTCTAAAGGCAGGATCAGTGTTTGGGTTAGAGTTAGTGTTAGGGTTACAGCCAGAAATCGGACTATGTTTACGTCTAGGGTTACAGTTACTGTTTGAGTTATGTTACGGATTATTATTAGGGCTAGCTATATGTTTAGGTCCAGGGCTAGAGTTAAGGATAGATTTAGAATTTGGTTTAGGTCTAGGGCTAGTGTAAAGGGTTTGGTCTAGGGTTAGGGTCAGTTTTATACCTAAGGCTAGTGTTAGGGTCAGAATAAGGGTCAGGGTTAACATTAGGGTTTGGGATAGGTTTAGAGCTAGAATGAGGACTAGGGTTAGGGCTATCAATAGGGTTAGGGTTTTGGTTAGACTAAGGATTAAAGATACGTCTATGGTTACCATTAGGGTTAGGGTTGTTCTTAGGTTAAGGGATAGCCTTAGAGCTAGGGTTAATGCTAGATTTAGGGTTAGGGTTAGGTTTAGGATTAAATGTAGGTTTAGAGCTCGAATTAGGGCTAGTTTATTTGTTAGTATTAAAGCTAGATTTGGGCATTGGCTATGTAAGAGCCAGGGTTAAATTAGGGTTAGTTTTAGGGTAAGAGATAGGGGTAGGTCTAGTGTTAGGTATAGGTTTAAGATTAGAGTGATATTTAGATTTAGGGTTATTGTTAGGATATGAGTCAGCATCAGGGTTAGTTAGGGTTAGGTTTAGGACTCAAATAAGGGTTAGGGTTACTGTTATTGTTTGGTTTAAGATGAGGGCTGTGTTTAGAGCTAGAGTGACTGTTAGGATATCAGTCAGGGTCAGGGTTAGCTTTAAGGTTAGGGTTATGACTTGAATTAGGACTAGAGTTACTGTTAGGGTTTGGTTTAAGTTTAGGGTGGTCTTTAGAGCTAGAATCAGTGTTAGGATATGAGTCAGGGTCAGGGTAAGTTTTAAGGTTAGGGTTAGGACTCGAAATAGGGCTAGGGATATGTCTACGTGTAGTGTTAAGGTTTGTTTTAAGTTAAGGTTTAGGATTAGGGCTGTTGCTCAGATTTGTTTTATTCCTAGGTTTAGGGTTTGGGCTAGTTATAAGATTAGCATTAGGGTTAGGGATAGTATTAGTGTTAGGCTTAGGCTTTGGTTTAGGGTTAGGTTTGGATTTAGTGTTAGATTTAGTATTAGGGCTATGTTTAACTATAGGGCAAGGGTTAGGACTAGGGTTATGGTTATGGTTATGGTAACATATAGGGTTAGAACTAGGGCTAGGGCTAGGGTGAGAGTTAGGGTTAGTCTTAGGCCAAGGGTTTTGGTTAGTTTTATGGATAGGGCTAAGTTAGGGCTAGGATTAGGGCTAGGGTTAGTGTTCAGCTTAGACCTAGTGTTAGGGCTAGGGTTATAGTTAATTTTAGGGTAAGGTATGGTATTATAGCTAGGTTTAGAGGTAGGGTGAGGGTTAGAATTAGAGCAAGGGCTTGGGTTAGTGTTAGGGTTATGATTAAGGCTAGGTTAAGGGCTAGGATGAGGGCTAGGGTTTGTTGTAGGGTTAGGTCTAGAATTGGGGCTAGGGATAATGTCAGGTCTAGTGTTACAGTTTGGGGTATATTTAGGGTTAGGTTTGTGTCTATGCCTAGTGTAAGTGTTAGGCTTTGGGTAAGGGTCAGGTTTAGAGCTAGGTGTATTTTTAGGGTCAGGATTAGGGTTACGGTTTGTTTTAGTTTAAGGTTTATGGATAGGGCTCAAATGATCACTAGGGTTAGGGTTAGGGTTAGGGTAATTGATTGGGTTAGGTTTAGGTTTGAGAGTAGGTTTAGTGCAATGGAGGGCTATAGGGTTAGAAAATGGGCTAGGGTTATGCCTAGGGTTAGCATTAGGATTAGGGTTATCATAAGGATAATATATAGGGTTAGAAATATGTATAGGGCTAGAGTTAGATTAGGGTTAGTGCTAGAGTTTGGTTAGATTTTGGGTTAGGTCTAGTAAACATAGCTTACGTTTATGTTTTGGGTTATATTTAGGGTAAAGTTTAGGTTTTGATCTAGGGTTAGGTCTAGGACGAGGGTTAGGTTTAGTGTTATGGTCAGGGTTAGGTTTAGGGTTAGGGCCAGGGTTTTCATTAATGTTAGAATTAGATTTAGGGTAATAGATTGGGTTAGATGTAAGATTAGCTTTATGGTTAAGGTTATGTTTAGGTTTAAGTGTAGTTTTAGGGCTAGGTTTACTGTTGGTTTTAGGGTAAGAGTTAAATTTGAGTTAGGGTTAAGGCTATGGCAAGGTTTAGGTTTAGGTTTAGGTCTAGAGTTAGGTTGATGGATTGGGTTAGTGTTTCAGTTATGAATAAGTATAGGGTTATCATTAAGGTTAGGGTTAGAGTTAGGGTAATGGCTAGGGTTAGAGCTAATATTAGGTCGAGGATTAAGGTTAGAATTAGGGCTATGGTTAGGGTTATGGTTAGGGATAGTGCTAGGGTTATGTTTAGGCTAACGGTTAGTCTTTGAGCTTGGGTTAGAACTAAGGTGAGGTTTAGGGTTAAGGTTAAGACTAGGGTTAGGGTTAGGGTGAGTGTTATGCTTAGGGTAGGTTTAGGCCTCAATTAGGGTTAGGTTTATTTACGTTTTGTGTTAGGTTTAGGCCTAGGGTTAGTGCTTTTTGTTACATAAGATCTAGGGTTTTGATTAGAGCTAGTTTTAGTGTTAGGGTTACAGCTAGGTCAGGTGTTAGGTTTAGGTTTTGGTTAAGGTCAGATTTAGAGCTAGTTTTAATGTTAGTGTCAGGGCCAGTGTTCAGGTTAAAGTGTGGGTCAGGGTGAAAGCCAGAATAGGACTAGGATTAGGTCTAATGGTAGGGTTAGTGTTTGGTTTAGGTTAAGGGTTATTGTTAGGGCTAGCACTAAGTTTTTGTTTAGGTCAAGGGCTAGAGTAATAGCTAGGTTTATGATTAGCTTTAGGTCTGGGGCTAGTGTTAGGGTTAAATTTAGGTATATGTTTACCGGTAGGGCTAGTTTCAGGTTTGGGGTTCTTTTTAGGGTGAGTTTTAGACCTATAATTAGTGTTAGGGTCAGAATAAGGGGGAAGGTTAGGGTGAGGTTTTGGGTTAGGGTTAGATGTAGAATGAGGGCTAATGTTAGGACTAGTAATAGGGTTATTGTTTGGGTTTGGCTAAGGATTAGGATTAGGACTAGAGTTAGCATTATGAATAGGGTTTGGCTTAGGGTAATGGATAGGATTAAAGGTAGGGTTAGAGCTAGGATTAGGGTTAAGTTTAGGGCTAGTTTTACAGTTAGGATTAGGGTTAAATCTAGTGTTAGGGCTCAGATTAGGTCTATTTTTTGTTAGAGTTAGGGCTAGGGTTTGGCTAAGGCCAATGTAAGAACTAGGGTTACGATTAGGATTAGTTTTAGGGTTAGGGTTTCAGCTAGGTCTAGTGTTAGCATTAGTTTTAGGGTTAGGGTGATATTTAGAGCTAGGGTTTGTGTTTGGATATGAGTCAGGGTGAGGGTTAGTTTTAGTCCTAGGACTCGAATTAGAGCTTGGGTTATGGCTAGTTAGGGTTTGGTTTAGGTTAAGTTTTAGGGTTAGAGCAATGGCTCGGTTTTGTTTTAGGGCAAGGGCTTGGATTAGGGCTAATTTTAGGAGTAGCAATAGTGTTAGAGCTAGTTGTAGAATGAGGTTTAGGCTTAAGATTAGGGTTTGATTTAGAGTTATGGTTAGATCTAGGGTTAGGTTTTGGCTAGGGTTAGGGGCCATGTTAGGTCTATTGTGAGGGTTATGGTAATGAATAGGGTTATAAATAGAAATAGGGCTAGGATGTGAGTTAGAGTTAGTCTTAGGGCTAGGTTTAGGGGGAGGGTTAAGTTTAGGGTTTAAATAGGGCTAGGATTAGCACTATGATTAGTGTAAAGTTTAGGTCTATGGTTAGGACTACAATTAGGTTTAGTTTTAGGGGAAGTGATGTGGTTATGTACCTAGATCAGTGCTAGGTCGGGGGTTATATTTAGGGATAGGGCTAGGGTTCAGGTTCAGGTTAGGATTAAGTGTAGGTTTAGGTCTCGGATGAGGGCTAGGGTTTGTGTTAGTGTTAGGGCTAGGGATAATGTCAGGTCTATTGTTATGGTTAGTGATAGGTTTATGGCTAGGTTTAGTGTAAGGGTTAGGTTTAGTGTAGGGGTCAGGCATAGAGCTAGGTTATTACCAAGGTCAGAGTATGGGTTAGGGTTTGGTTTGGGTTAAAGTTTAAGTTAAGGGCTCAAATTAGCATTAGATTTATGGTTAGGGTTAGAGTAATGAATAATTGGGTTTACAGTTCAGGTTAGGTTTAGAGTAATGTATAGAGTTAGTGTTAGGGATAGGGTTATGGTTAGACATTGGTTAGCATTTGATTTAGGCTGATGTTTAGAGTAATTATTTGGTTTAGTGCTAGTGTTAGGGCTTAGGTTAAGGTTAGGATTAGGGCTAGGATTTGGGTTACTCCTAGGGTTAGTGTTAGGGTTTGGTTTAGGGTAAGTGTTAGGGATTGAGCTATGGTTAGGGCTAGGGTGAGGGTTGAGGTTAGAATCAGGGCTACAGTTAGGGTCAGGGTTAGGGTTAAGGTTAGGGTTAGGGTTAGGTTTAGCATTAGGGTTAGGGTTATGTTTAAGGTAATGGATAAAGTTAGAGCTAGGATTTGGGCTATGGTTACACTTAGGATTAGGGATTGGGATAGGGTTAAGTTTAGAGCTATGGTTATGTTTAGAGTAAGGTTAGAGTTTGAGCTAGGGTTAGGGCTAGTGCAAGCATTAGGTTTAGGGTTTGTGCTAGGGTTAGGACTAAGGTTAGGGCTAGTGTTAGGGTTAGGCAGTAGATAAGGTTGGTACTAGATATAGGTCTAGGGCTAGTGTTAGGTTTAGTCTTAGGGCTAGGGTTAGAGTTAGGGTTACAGTTAGCAATAAATTAGGGCTAGGTTTAGAGCTATGGTTAGTGTTAGGATTAGGCCTAGGGTTAGGGCTAGGGTTAGTGTTAGTGATAGTGTTATGGTTAGGGTTAGGGGAAAAGATGTGGTTATACCTAGGTTTAGAACTAGGGAGAGGGTTGAAATTAGGGTTAGGGCTAGGGTTAGGGTTTGGGTTAGAATTAAGGCTAGTTTTAGGGCTAGGATGAGGGCTCCGGTTTGTGTTAGGTTTAAAGCAAGAAATAGGTAGACTGCTAATGTCAGGTCTAGGGTTATGATTAGGGATACTGTTAGAGTTTGTTTTATGGCTAGGTCTAGTTTAAGGGTTATGTTTAGGGTAAGTGTCACGTTTAGAGCTAGGTGTGTTATTAGAGTCAGTGTCTTGTTCAGAGTTTGGTTTAGGTTTTGGTTTAGTTTTAGGGCTTGAATAAGCATTAGGGTTTGGGTTACAGTTAGAGTAATTGATAGGTTTAGGTTTAGTGTTCAGGTTAGTTTTAGGTAAGGATAAGATTAGTGTTAGCGATAGTTTTAGGGTTAGGCCTAAATGGATAGGGTTAGATTTAGTTGTAAGACTAGGGTTAGTGTTAGGTTTTGTGTAACTGTTAGGGTTTGAGCTAGGATTAGGACTATAGTAAGGGTTAGGTTTATGGTTAGGTCTAGGATTAGGTTTACAGTTAGGGTTAGTGTAGGTTTAGGGTTAGGACTAGGGTTAAGTTTACAGTTAGGGTTAGAGTAGGTTTAGGGTTAGGGCTAGTGTTATCATGACATTTATAGTTAGGGTTAGGGTAATGGGTGGGGTTAGAACTATATGTAGAGCTATGCTTGGGTTAGGCTTATGTTTAGGGTAGTGGATAGATTTAGGGCTAGTGTTATGGTTAGGATTAGGGCTAGGGTTAGGGTTAGGGTTAGGCCTAGGGTTAGTATTAAGGTTAGGTTTAGGATAAGGGTTAGGTTTTGAGCTATGGTTAGGGCAAGGGCAATGGTTAGGGTTAGTGTGAGGTCTAGGTTTAGGATTAGGGTTAAGTTTAGGGCTAGGATTAGCATTAGGTTTAGGGTTATGTTTAGGGTAATGGACAGGGTTAGAGGTAGAGTTAGGGCTAGGATTAGGGTTAAGATTAAGTCTAGGGTTAGTTTTAGGGTTAGGGACAGTTTTAGGGTTAGGTTTAGGTTTAGGGTAATGATTAGGGTTAGGTTTAGTGATAAAATGAGTTATAGGGCTCAGTTTAGGGCTAGGTTTTGGGTTAGGTTCTGGCTAAGATTAGGGCTAAGGCTAATGTAAGAACTAGAGTTATGATTAGGGCTACTTTTAGGGTTACTGTAAGGGCTAGTTCTAGTTTTAGAGTTAGTTATACTTTCAGGGTGATGTTAGAGCTAGGGTTAGTGTAAGGTCAGAGTCAGGCTCAAGGTTAGTTTTAGGGTTAGGTTAGGACTGGAATTAGGGCTAAGGTTAGGGCTAGGTGTAGGCTTAGGTTTTGGTTTAAGTTAAGGATTAGGGTTAGGGCTATGGCTTGGTTTTGTTTTAGGGCTTGAACTAGATTAGGGCTAGTTTTAGGATTAGTGTTAGTGTTGGGGCTAGTGTTAGTGTGAGGTTTAGGCTTAGGTTTAGGGTTGGACTTAGAGTTATGGTTAGTTCCTGGGTTAGGGCTAGGGCTAGTGTTAGGGCTAAGGTTAGGGCAATTGTTAGGGTTAGGATAAGGAATAGTGTTAGATCTAGGTATAGGGCTAGGTTGAGAGTTAGAGTTATTCTTAGTGCTAGTTGTAAGGTTAGGGCTAAATTAGGGCTAGGATGAGGTCTAGAATTAGTGTAAGGGTTAAGACTAGAGTTAGAGTTAGGTTAAGATTTGGGGAAGGGATGGGGTTACAGCAAGGTTCAGAACTAGGACAAGAGATAAAACTAGGGATAGGGCTAGAGTTAGGGTTCGGGTTAGGATCAAGGCTAGGCATAGGTCTAGGATGAGGGCTAGTGTTTGTGTTAGAGTTATGGCTAGAATTAGGGCTAGGGCTAATATCAGGTCTAGGGTTATGGTTAGGGATAGTTTTTGGGTAAGATTTATGGCTAGGTCTAGTGTCAGAGTTAGGTTTAGGGTGAGGTTCAAGTTGAGAGCTAGGGGTATTGTAATATTCAGAGTCAGGTTTGGGTTTGGATTAGATTGAAGTTCATGGTTATGGATCAAATTAGCATTAGGTTTGAGTTAGGGTTAGGGTAATGGATAAGGGTAAGTTTAGGCTTCAGGTTAGGTTTAGGGCTCAGGTTAGTTTTAGGGGAATGGGTACGGTAAGGGTTAGGCTTAGGGTTAGCATTAGGTTTATGGTTAGCATTAGGGTAATGGATAGGGTTGGAGCTAGGCTTAGGGCTAGGGTTATGTTTAAGATTAGGGCTAGAGTCAGGGTTAGGGTTAGGGTTAAGGCTAGGGTTAGGTTTAGAGTATGGGTTAGGGTTAGGGGTAGATCTAATGTTAGTGTTAGATTTAAGGTCAGGGTGATATTTAGAGCTAGAGTTATTTTTAGGATAGGAGTCAGGGTTAGGGTTAGTTTTAGGGTTTGAGTTAGGACTCCAATTAGGGCAAGGTTTACTGTTAGGTTTTGGTTTAAGGTTAGTGTCGTGTTTAGAGCGAGGGTGAGTGCTAGGATATGAGTCAGGGTCAGGGTTAGTTTTAAGGTTAGGGTTCGGACTAGATCAGGGCTAGGATTAGTTCTTGTAGTACTTTAGGGTTTGGTTTAAGTCAAGATTTAGGTTTAGGTCCATTGCTCGGTTTTGTTTTAGTCCTAGGGTTAGGGCTATTTTTACAATTAGTATTAGGGTTAGGGCTAGTGTTAGTGTTAGGGTTAGGGTTACATTTATAGTTAGATTTAGATCAAGGATTGGGCTAATATTAAGGATAGGGCAAGGGTTAGAGCCAGCATTAGCATTATGGTAAGAAATAGGGTTAGTACAAGGAATAGGGCTAGTGTGAATGTTAGAGTTAGTGATAGGGTTAAAATTAGAGTTATGGTTTGGGATAGGGTTAAATTAAGGCTAGAATTAGGGCTAGGGTTATTGTTCAGCTTAGGCCTAGCAATAGGGATAGGGTTAGGTTTAAGATTAGGATAAGGTATAGCACTATATCTTGGTTTAGATCTAGTGTAAGAGTTAGAGTTAGCGTTAGGGTTAAGATTAAGTTTATGGTTATAATTAAGTCTAGATTTAGGGCTAGGATGAGGCTAGTGTTTGTTTTAGATTCAGGGCTAGGATTAGTGCTAGGGCTAATATCAGATCTAGGGTTATGGTTAAAGATAGTTTTAGGGTTAGGCTTATGGCTACATCTAGTGTAAGGGTTAGGTTTAGGCTAAGGGTCAGGTTTAGAGCTCAGGAAATTATTAGGATTAGGATTTGGCTTAGGTAAGGATTTAGGTTTATGGCTCAAATTAGCATTAGCGTTAGGGTTAGTGTATAGTTAGGGTTTGTTTAAAGGTTCAGGTTTGGTTTAGGGTAATTGATACAGTTAGTTTTAGTGATAGGGCTAGGGTTAGGCTTAGGGTTACCATTAGAGTAAGAGTTATGGTTAGCTTAATTGATAGGTTTAGAGCTTAGGTTAGAACTAGAGTTATGGTTAGGAATATGCCTTGAGTTAGGGTTAGAGTTAGTGTTAGAACTAGGGTTAGGGTTAGGTTTAGGGTTATGTTTAGAATAAAGGTAGGTTTTGAGCTAGGGTTAGGGCTAGGTTTAGGGTTAGGGCTAGGTTTAGGGTTAGGTTTAGGGATAGGATTACGGTAGGTTTAGAGTTAGGGTTAGAGTTAGGGCTTGGGTTATCATTAATGTTAGGGTTAGGGTTGAGGTAACAGATAGGGTTAGGTTAGGTTTAGATTTTGCTTTAGAGTTAGAATTAGTGATAGGTTTAGGATTAGAGCTATGGTTATGTTTAGGTTTATGGTTAGGTTTATGGTTTGATCTAGAGTTAGGGCTATGCTGAGTGTTAATTTTGGGGTTATGTCTATGGTTAGTTTTCCAGTTAGGGTTAGGGTTAACATTAGGGTTTGGGCTAGAATTATCAATAAGTTTAGGTTTAGGGTTAGGGTAATGGGTAGGTTTAGAGCTAGGTTTAGGGCTAAGTTAAGTTTAGGATTTGGGCTAGTGTTAGGGTGAGAGTTAGGGACAGGTCTATGCTCATGTTTAGGGTAAGAGTTAGGCTTTGAGCTATCTTAGGACTAAGGCAAAGGCTACGGTTAGATATAGGGCTAATATTAGGTTTAGAGTTATGCTTAGGGCTAAGTTTAGGCTACAATTAGCTCTATGTTTAGTGTTACGTTTAGACCTAGGAATAGGGCTATGGATAATGTAAGATTTAAGGTTATGATTAAGGCTAGTTTTAGGGTTAGGGTTATGGCTTGGTCTAGAATTAGATTTAGGTTTTTGTTAGTTTCAGGTTTAGAGGTAGGTTTAGTGTTAAAGGCAGGGTCAGAGTTTGGGTTAGGGTAAAAGTTAGGGTTAAAGCCAGAATTAGGACTAGGTTAAGGTCTAGTGTAGAGTTAGTGTTTGGGTTAGGTAAAGGTTTTTGTTAGGGCTAGGACTTAGGATTATGTTTAGTTCTAGAGCAAAAGTTCAGGCTAGATTTAGGATTAGGTTTAGGTATAAAGCTAGTAGTAGGGTTAGATTTAGGTATTAGGTTACAAGTAGGCCTAGTGTTAGGGTTTGGTTTAGGGTTAGGGTCAGGTTTAGATCTAGGGTTTATGTTATGGTCAGAATAAGGGTCAAGGTTAGGGTTAGGGTTTGGGATAGCATTAGAGCTAGAATGAGATCTAGTGTTAGGACTATTAATAGGGTTAGGATTTGTTTAGCCTAAGGATTAGGGATAAGTCTAGGGTTACCATTAGGGTTAAGGTTTTGTTCAGGGTAAGGCATAGGGTTAGGACTAGGGTTAGGTTTATGGTTAGGGTTAAAGCTAGGTTTAGGGCTCAGATTCAGGCTAGTTTTTGTGTGAGGTTTAAGGCTAGGGTTAGGGTAACAGCTAATATAAGAACTAGGGTTACAATCAGGGTTAGAGGTAGGGGTAGGTCAAGTGTTAGGTTTAGGTTTATTATTACGGTGATATTTACAGCTAGGGTTAATATTAGGATAACAATCAGGTGAGGGTTAGTTTTAAGGTTATGATTAGGACTCAAATTAGGGCTAGGTTTAGATCTAGGTGTAGAGTTAGGGTTCGGTTTTAGTTAAGGTTAGTGTTAGGCCTGTTGCTCAGTTTTGTTTTAGAGATATTGTTAGGGTAAAGGGTAGTTTTCAGATTAGCTTTAGGTTTAGGGCTAGGGTTATGGTTAGGTTTTGGATTAAGGCTAGATTTAAGGCTAGGATTAGGGCTAGGTTTTGTGTTAGGTTTAGGGAAAAAATTAGAGCTAGGACTAATGTCAGGTCTAGGTTTATAGTTAGTGATAATTTTAGGGTTAGGTTTATGGCTAAGTCAAATTAAAAAGTTATGTTTATGGAAAGGGTCAGATTAAGGGCTGCGGTATTATTAGGGTCAGGGTCAGGCTTCGGGTTTGGGTTAGGTTAAGGTTTAGGGTTAAGGCTCAAATTAGCATTAAGGTTAGAATTAGGGTTAGGGTAATGGATAGTGATAGGTTTAGGGTTCAGGTTAGGTTTAAAGTAATGGATATGGTTAGGGTTTGTGATAGGTTTAGGGTTAGGCCAAGGGTTAGTATTATTGTTATGGTTATTGTTAGGGTAATTTATAGTGTTAGATCTAGGGTTAGGGCTAGGGTTATGGTTAAGATTAGGGCTACAGTTACGGTTATTGTCAGGGTTAGGGCTAGAGTTACACTTGGGATTAGATTTAGGGTACAGTTTAGGGCATGAGCTAGGATTTTTGCTATGGCTAAGGTTAATTTAGGGTTTGGTCTATTATTATGGTCATGGTTAGTCTTAGGGATAGAGTTATCATTAGGTTTAGGGTAATAGGTTTAGATGTCAGGTTAAAGATAGGTTTAGGTATAGGTTAGCCTTAGGTTTAGGTTTATGATTAAGGTTAGGGTTTGAGCTAGCTTAGATTTAGGATTAGGGTTAGGTTCATTGTTAGTTCTAGGGTTAGTTTTATGTTTAGGGTTAGGGTAGGTTTATCTTTAGGTCTAGTGTTATCATTAGGGTTAAGTTTAGTGTTAGGGTAATGGGTATGGTTCGAACTAGGGTTAGGACTAGGGTTAAGGTTAGGATTAGGGCTGGGGTTAGGTTTAGGTTTAGGCCTTGGGTTAGTGTTAGGGTTAGGTTAAATGTAAGGGTTAGAGATTGAGCTAGGTTTATGACTAAGCCAAGGGTTATGATTACAGTCTGGGCTAGGTTGGGTTAGGGTTAGGTCTAGGGCTAGGGTTAGCATTAGTTTTAGGGTTATGGTTATTTTAATGGATAGAGTTAGAGCTTGGGTTTGGCCTATGGTTACAGTTAGGATTAGGGCTAGATTTAGGGTGAGGTTTAGGGTTTGGGCTAGGGTTATGTTTAGGATACGTTTTAGGGTTTGAGTTAGGGTTAGGGCTAGAACAAGGGTTAGGGTTAGGGCTAGGTTTAGTGTTAGAGTTATGCTTTGGGATAGGTTTAGGGCTTCAATTATGGCTAAGTTTTGTGTGAGATTTAGGTCTGTTGTTAGATATATGGGTAATATAAGAGCTAGAGTTATGGTTATGGATAGATTTAGAGTTTGTCTAGTGTTATGGTTAGTTTTTGGGTTAGGATAGGGTTAGAGCTAGGGTTTTTGTTAGGGTAAGTTTCAGGGTTAAGATTAGGATTAGGTTTAGGGTTAGGTCCAGAATGAGGACTAGGGTTAGGTCTAGGGGTAGAGTTAGTGTTTGGTTTAGGTTAAGGGTTTTTGTTAGGGCTAAGGCTAGGGTTATGGCTATATTTAGGATTAGGTTTAGGTCTAGGGCTAGTGTTAGTGTTAGGTTTAGGATTAGTGTTACTGGTAGGGCTAGTGTTAAATTTCAGATATAGTTTAGGATCAGGTTTAAACCTAGGTTGAGTGTTAGGGTCATAATAAGGGTCAGCGTTCGGGTTAGGGTTTTGGTTAATTTTAGAGCTAGAATGAGGGCTAGGGTTAGGACTAGTAACAGAGTTAGGTTTGGGATAGGCATAGAATTAGGGTTAAGACTAGGGTAGCAATAGGGTGAGGGTTTGACTTAGTGTAAGAAATAGGGTTAGAGCTAGGATTAGGACTAGGGATAGTGTTAGGGTTAGGGCCAGTCTTAGGCCTTGGATTAGTGCTATGTTTTGTTTTAGGTTTAGGGCTATGGCTAATTTAAGAACTGACATTATGATTAGGGCTTGTTTTAGGGTTAGGTTTAGGGCGAGGTCTAGTGTTAGGATAAAGTTTAGGGATAGGGTGATGTGTAGAGCTAGGGTTAGTGTTAAGGTCAGAGTCAGGATTAGTATTACTACTAGGGTTAGGGTTAGGACTCGAATTAGGAATAGGGTTAGGGCTAGGTGTAGTTTTAGGGTTTGGTTTAGGTTAAGGGTTACGGTGAGTACTATGGCTCAGTTTTGTTTGAGGGCTAGGACTAGCGTTAAGGCTAGTTTTCAAATTAGCATTAGGGTTAAGGCTAGTGTTAGGGTGTGCTTTAGGCTTAGGTTTAGGTTTAGATTTAGAGTTAGGTTTAGATCTAGGTTTAGGGCTACAATGAAGGTTAGGGCTAGGGATAGGGCTAGGGTTTGAGTTATCATAAGTGATAGGGTTAGAGCTAGGGATAGGGCTAGGGCGAGAGTTAGAGTTAGTCTTAGTGTTAGGGTTAGATATAGGTTTAGAATTAGGGCTTAATTATTGCTAGGATTCGAGGTAGGTTTAGGATTAAGGCTGAGGCTAGGTTTATGGCTAGGTTATGGTTATGGTTATGGTTATGGTTATGGTTTTGGTTAGGTATGTTGTTACAGCTAGCTTTAGAACTAGGGCGAGGATTAAAATTAGGCTTAGGTCTATGGGTAGGGTTAGGTTTAGGTTTAAGGCTAAGATTAGGGCTAGGATTAGGACTAGAGTTTGTTTTAGGGTCAGGGCTTCATTAGGGCTAGGGCTAATGTCAGATCTAGGATTATGGTTAGAGATAGTTTTAGAGTTAACATTATTATTGTTAGGATTAGGTTTTTGGATATGGTTAGGTTTACAGTTCAGGTTAGTTTTAGGGTAATGCATAGGTTTAGGGTTAGAAATTGTTTTAGGGTTATCCTAGGGTTAGCATTAGGTTTAGGATGAGGATTAGGGTAATGGATAGGGTTATAACTGGGGTTAGGGCTAGGTTCATGTTTAGGATTAAGGCTAGGGTTAGGTTTTGGGTTATGGCAAGAGTTAGGGTTAGGATTAGGTTTAGGGTAAGGGTTAGGGCTAGAAAATGGGTTTTGATTAGGGTTAAAAGGAGTGTTAGGGCTCCAATTAGGTATTTGTTTTGGGTTTGGTTAGGGCTAGGTTTAGGTCTATAGCTAATGTAACTAGGGTTACAATTGGAAGAAGTTTTAGGGTTAGGGTTAGAGCTAAGTCTAGGGTTAGGTTTTGGTTTAGGTTTTGAGTGATGTTTAGAGCTAGGTTTAGTGTAAGTGTCATATTCAGAGTCAGGGTTTGTTTTAAAGTTAGGGATAGGACTCGAATTAGAGCTAGGTTTAGGGCTAGGTGTAGGCTTAAGTTTTGGTTCATGTTAAAGGTTAAGGTTAGGTCTGTGGCTCGGTTGTTTTGTAGGGATAGGTTAGGGCTAGTTTTAGGATTAGCATTAGTGTTATGGCTTGTGTTAGTGAAAGGTTTAGCTTAGGTTTAGGGTTAGATTTAGAGTTAGGGTTAGATATAGGATTAGGGCTAGAGTTAGGGTTAGAGCTAATGTAAAGGCAAGTGATAGGATCATGGTAATGGATAGTGTTAGAGCTAAAAATAGGACTAGGGCGAGAGTTAGAGTTAGTCTTAGGGCTAGGGTTAGGTTAGGTTTAGGGCTAAATTAGGGCTAGGATTAGGTCTAGCGTTTTTGTTAGGGTTAGGCCTAGTTTTAGGCTTAGGTTTAGGTTTAGTGATAGAGTTAGGATTAGGGGAAGGTATGGGGTTAGAGTTAGTTTTAGGGCTAGTTTGAAGGTTAGAATTTTGGTTGGGGCTATTGTTATGGTTTGGTTTAGTAATAAGGCTAGGTTTAGGGCTAGGCTGAGGTCTAGCTTTTGTTTTAGGGTTATGGCAATAATTAGGGCTAGGACTAGTGTCAGGTCTAGGCTTATGTTAGGGATAGAATGAGGGTTAGATTTATGGCTAGGTCTAGTGTAAGGGTTCGGTTTAGGGTAAGGGTCAGGTTTAGAGCTGGGGGTATTATTAGGCTTAGAATTTGGTTTTGGGTTTGGTTTAGGTTAGGGTTTAGGTTTAGAGCTTGAATTAGCATTAGGGTTTGGTTAGGTAATGATAGGTTTGGGTTTAGGGTTCATGTTAAGTGTAGGGTAATTGATAGGGTTAAAGTTAGCAAAAGGGTTAGGGTTAGGCCTATGGTTAGCCTTAGGGTTATGGTTGTGCTTAGGATAATGGATAGGGTTAGGGCTGGGGTTATGGTTTGTATTAGGGCTAGAGTTAGGATTAGGCCTAGGGGTAGGGTTAGGTTCAAGTTTAGTATATCGTTTAGAGTTTGAGCTAGGGTTAGCGCTAGGGTAAGGGTTAGGTTTAGGGTTAGATGTAGGTTATAGATACAGTTAGGGTCAAGGTTACTGTTAAGGTTAGTGCTAGGGTTATCATTAGGTTTAGAGTATTGGATAGGGTTTGATTTCGTGTTAGGGTTAGGGTTAGGTTTTGTCTTATGTTCAGGATTAGGGATAGGCTTAGGTTTAGCTTTAGGGTAATGGTTAGGGTTTGAGCAAGTGTTAGCTCTATGGCAAGGGTTAGGTTTACGGTTGTGTCTAGGGTTAGGGTTAGGGTAGATTTAGGGTAAGGGCTAGGGTTATCATCAGGGTTAGGGTTAGGGTTAGGTCAATGGGTAGGGTTAGATCTAGGGTTAGGGCTAGGGTTATCATCATAATTAGGGTTAGGGTTAGGGCGATGGGTAGGGTTAGAGCTAGGTTTAGGGCTGGGGTTATCATTAATGTTAGGGTTAGAGTTAGGGTAATATGTAGGCTTACAGCTAGGGTTAGTGATAGGGTTAAAGTTAGGATTATGGCTAGGGCTAAGGTTAGGTTTAGTTTTAGGCCATGGGTTGGTATTAGGGTTAGGTTAAGTTTAAGAGTTAGGGATTGAGCTAGTGTTTGGACTAGGATGAGGATTAGAGTTAGAGTCAGTGTGAGGGTTAGGGCTAGGGTTAGCATTAGTGTTACAGTTAGGGTTAGGGTAGTAGATAGAGTTAGAGGTATGTTTTGGCCTATGGTGATGGCTAGTTTCAGGGTTAGTGATATGGCTAGGTCTAGTGTTAGGGTTATGTATTTTGTTAGGATAAGGTTTAGAGCTAGGGTTTGTGTTATGGTAAAGTTCAGTGTTTGGTTTAGGGTTAGGTTTATTGTTAGGGCCAGCGTTAGGACTATGGTTTGGTCGAGGGGTAGGGTTAGTGTTTGGGTTAGGTTAAGGGTTATTATTAGGGCTAGGATTAAATTTTATTAGGGCTAGCCCTAGAGTTATCACTAGATAAAGGATTAAGTGTAGGTTTAGGTCTAGTGTTAGGGTAAGGTTTAGTTATAAGGTTACAGGGAGTGCCAATATTAGGGGTCGGTTTGGGGTTAGGGTAAGGTTTAGAAATATGGTTAATGTCAGCGTTAGAAAAAGGGTCAGAGTTAGGGATAGGGTATGGGATAGTGATAGAGCTAGATTGAGGATTAGGGTTAGGACTAGTAATATAGTTTGGTTTTGGTTTAAGCTAAGAACTAGGTTTAGGACAAGGGTAGCTTTAGGGTTAGAATTTGGCTTAGGGTAAGATATAGGGTTAGCGCTAGGGTTAGGGTAAGAGTTAGGGCTAGGGTTAGGTTTAGGGTTAGGGTTAAAGCTAGGGTTAGACCTTGGATTAGGGATAGGCTAGGTTTTGTGTTAGTTTTAGGGCTACAGCTAATGTAAGAACTAGGGTTACATTTAGGACTAGTTTTAGGGTTAGTATTATGTCTAGGTTTAGTGTTTGGTTAGGTTTAAGGTTAGGGTTATGTTTAGGGTAATGCATAGGTTAGAGTTAGTGAATGTGTTAGGGTTAGGCCGAGGGTTAACATTAGGGTTAGGATTAGGGCTACGGTTAGAGTAATGGATAGGGTTAGAAGTAGGGTTAGGGCTAGGGTTATGGTTAGTGTTATTGTTAGGGTTAGTGTTAAGTTTAGGGTTAGTGCAAGGATTAAAGTTAGGGTTAGGTTTAGGGTAAGGGTTAGGACTTGGTTTAGGTTTATAGTTAGGTTTATATTTAGGTTTATAAAGCTAGGGTTGGGGCTCGCATTAGGGCTAGATTTTGGGTTACATTGGGGTTAGTGTTAGGGATACAGCTAATGTAAGAACTAGGGTTATGATTCAGGCTAATTTTACGGTTACAGTTAGGGCTAAGTCTATTTTTATGGTTAGGTTAAGTTCAGGGTGATGTTTTGAGCTGGAGATACTCTTAGGTCCAGAGTCAGGGTCAGGGTTAGTTTTAGGTTTGGGAATAGGACTCGAATTTGGGGTAGGCTTAGCGCAAGATGTAGGGTTAGGATTTGGTTTAGGTTAAGGGTTAGGGTTAGTGCTATGGCTCATTATATTTTAGGCCTAAGGCTAAATTTAAATGTAGTTTTACGATTAATGTTAGTGTTATTCCTAGTGATAGGGTGAGTTTAGGTTTAGGGGTACACTTAGAGTTATGGTTAATTCTAGGGTTAGGTCTATGGCTAGTTAAAGCTAAGGTTAGTTATACTGTTTGGGTTACAGTAATGGATAGGATTAGAACTAGGTATAGAGCCTGGGCGATAGAGTTTGTCTTAAGGCTAGGGTTAGGGTTAAGTTTAGGGCTAATTTAGGGCTAGGAATATGTCTAGGATTGGTGTTTGGGTTAGGTCTAGGATTAGTGCTATGTTTAGGATTAGCTTTAGGGTTAGGTTTAGGGGAAGGGATGGGGTTATAGCTAGGTTTAGGGCTAGGGCGATGATTAGAATTAGGTTTAGGTCTAGGGTTTGGTTTGTGCTAGGATTAATGCTAGATTTGGGGTTAGGATTAGGGTTAGGGTTTGTGTTAGGGTTAGGGCAAGTTCTAGGGATAAGGATAATGTCAGGTTTAGGGTTACAGCTAGAAATAGTTATATGGTTAGGTTCATGGCTAAGTCTAATGTTAGGTTTAGTGTAAGGTGTATTTTTAGGGTCAGGGTCAGGTTTCAAGTTTGTGTTAGGTTAATTATTAGGGTGAGGGCTCAAATTAGGTTTAGGGTTAGAATTAGGGTTAGGTTAAAGGATAGGTTTAGGTTTAGGACTCAGGTTAAATTAGGGTAATTTGTTGGGTTAGGGTTAGTCATATGGTTAGGGTTAGGTCTAGGATTATTATTTGGGTTAGGGTTATTGTTAGATTAATGAATAGCATTAGAGTTAGGGTTAGGGCTAAGGTTTTGGATAGGATTAGAGCTAGAGTTAGGGTTATGGTTAGGGCTAGGGCTAGGATTAGGGTTTGGGTTTGGTTTAGGGTACAGGTTAGGTTTTGAGCTAGGGTTAGAGCTAGGGTGAGGGATAGGTTTAGGATTAAGTCTAGAGTTAGATTTTTGGTTAAGGCCAGGATTAGTGTTAGGGTTAGGGCTAAGGTTATTTTTAAAGTTAGGTTAATGGATACGGTTAGATGTTGGGTTAGGATTAGGGGTAGTTTTAGGTTTAGGGTTAGTGTTAGAGTAAGGGTTACGGTTTTATCTAGGTTTAAGTCTACCATGAGGTTTAGGTTTAGGGTTAGTCTAGGATTAGGATTACATTAGAATTAGAGCTCGGGTTATCAATACGGTTAAGTTTCAATTTTGGGTAATGGATAATTTTAGAGATAGTATTACGGCTAGTGTTAACATTATGATTAAGGCTAGGATTAGGATTAGGTTTAGGGATAGGGATAGGGTTATGTTTATGGTTCAGTTTTGGGTTTTATCTAGGGTTAAGTCTAAGGTGAGTGTTAGGGTTAACGTGAGGGTTAGGCTTAGGGCAAGGGATAAGGTTAGGTTAGGGTTAGGGTTACACTTTGGGCTAGATGTAGGCCTAGGATTAGGGCTAGGTTTTGTGTTA
The DNA here is from genome assembly GCF_047511675.1 of Marmota flaviventris. NCBI lineage: Eukaryota > Metazoa > Chordata > Mammalia > Rodentia > Sciuridae > Marmota > Marmota flaviventris. Next base: position 77,575,862 of record NC_092504.1, on the reverse strand, counting down.
GGTTTAGAGCTAGTTTTAGTGCTATGGTAATGTAAGAGTAATGTTTAAAGTCTAGTGTTAGGTTTAGGTTTATGTTTTGGTTAGGGTCAGTTTTATAGCTAGGGTTTCAGGGTCTGTGTTTGGATTAGGGTTAGGGCTAGAGCCATAATTAGGATTGGTTAGGTCTAGAGGTAAGGTTAGTGTTTGGCTTATGTTAAGGGTTATCATTAAAGCTAGTGCTAGTTTTTTTTTTTTTTTTTTTTTTTTTTTTTTTCCCTAGGTCTTCTTAAAGATATGGCTAGATTTAAAATTAGGTTTAATCTAGGGCTAGTGTTAGGGTTAGGTTTAGATATAGGATTATGGGTAGGGCTAGTGTAAGGATTTGGTTTAGGTTCAGGGTCAGAATAAAGGTCATGGTTAGGGTTAGGATCTGGTTTGTGGTTATAACAAGAATGAGGGCTAGGTTTAGGACTAGTAATATGGTTAGGGTTTGGGTTAGACTAAGGATTAGTTTTCAGACTAGGGTTAACATTAGGGTTGGGGTTTGGCTAGAGTAAAGGTTAAGAATAGAGCTAGGGTTCGGGTTAGGGTTAGGGCTAGTGATATGGTTAGGTTTAGGGTGAAAGCTAGGTTTAGGTCTCAGATTTGGGTAGGTTTGGGTTTGCATTAGGTTTAAGGTTACAGCTAATGTATGATCTATGGTTATGATTAAATTAGTATTAGGAGTAGGTCTAGTGTTAGGTTAAGGTTTAGGTTTAGGCTGATATTTAGAGGTAGGGTTAGTGTTAATGTCAGAGACAGGTTCAGGGGTAGTTTTAGGGTTAAGATTAGGACTCAGATTAGGGCTAGGCTTACGGCTAGATGTAAGGTTAGAGTTTCGTTGAGGTAAAAGTTTAGGATTAGTGTTATGGCTCAGTTTTGTTTTAGGGCTAAACCTATGGTAAGGGATAGTTTTAGGATTAGCTTTAGGGTGGGGGCTAGTATTAGGGTTAGGTTTAGATCTAGGGTTAGGGCAAGGTGTAAGGTTACGGCTTAGGGCTAGGAATAAGGATACAGTAAGTGACAGGGTTAGAATTAGGGCTAGGGATAGGGCGAGAGTTATAGTTAGTCTTAAAGCTAGGGTTAGGGTTAGGTTTAGGATTAGGGCTAGGGTTAGTATTACAGTTAGTCCTATGGTTTAGGTTAGGGTTTGGGTTAGTGTTAGGGTTAGAGTTTGGGTTGGTTTGGGTAAGCAATGGGGTTATAACTAGGTTTAGGGCTAGGGAAAGGGTTAGAATTAGGGTTAGGTTATGATTAAGGCTAAGTTTTGGGCTAGGATGAGAACTAGTGTTCATATTAGGGTTAGGGCTAAGATTAGAGCTAGGGCTAATGTAAGGTCTAGGGTTACAGTTAGGGATAGTTTTCGGTTTGTTTATGGTTAGGTCTATTGTAAGGGTTAGATTTAGGGTAAGGGTCAAGTTTACAGCTATGTGTATTATTAGGGTCAGTGTATGGCTTAAGGTGTGGTTTAAGTTAAGGTTTAGGTTTAGGGCTCAATTAGCATTAGGGTTAGAGTTAGGGTTAGGGTAATGAATAGGCTTAGGATTAGGGTTCAGGTTAGGTTTAGGGTAATGGATAGGTTTAAGGATTGTGATAGGGTTAGGATTAAGCCTAGGGTTAGCATTAGTGTTAGGATTATGGTTAGGGTAATGGATAGAATTAGAGCTAGGTTTAGGACTAGGGTTAGGGTAGTAGATATAATTAGAGATATGGTTAGGGCTATGGTTAAAGTTAGGATTAGTGCTAGTGTTAGTTTAGGGTTTGGGATAGGGCTAGGGTTATGTTAAGGGTAAAGGTTAGGCTTTGAGCTAGGTTCAGGTCTAGGGCTAGACATATGGTTACATTTAGGATTATGTTTAGGTCTAGGGCTAGTGTTAGGTTTAGGTTTATGTATAGGATTATCCATTTAGGTTTAAATATAGGATGAGTGTTCGGTTTCGGGTTTTTAGGGTGAGGTTTAGAGCTACGGTTCGTGTTAGGGTCAGAATAAGTGTCAGGGTTAGGGTTTGGGTTTGGGTTAGTGTTAGAGCTAGAACGAAGGTTAGATTTAGGACTAGTAATAGGGTTAGGTTTTGGGTTAGGCTCTGGATTAGTGTTAGGACTGGGGTTACCATTAGGTTTAGGGTTTAGCTTAAAGTAATGGATAAGGTAAGAGCTAGGATTAGAGTTAGGGTTAGGGTATGGGTTAGGGCTAGTTTTAGGGTTTGGGTTAAAAATAGGGTTAGCTCTCAGATTAGGACCAGGTTTGGGGTTAGGTTGGGGCTAGTGTTAGGCCTACAACTAATGTATAAACCAGGGTTATGATTATGGCTACTTTTGGGGTAAGTGTTATGGCTAGGTCAAGTTTAGGGTTATGGTTAGCGTTATCGTGATGTTTAGAACTAGGGTTATTGTTTGGGTTATGGCCAGTGTTCAGGTTATAGTTAGGGTTAGGGTTCAACCCAGAATTATCACTAGAGTTAGGTCTAGGTGTAGGGTTAGTATTTGTATTATGTTAAGGTTTATCATTAGGGCTAGGGCTAGGATTTTGTTTAGGTCTAGGGCTAGAAATATGGCTAAATTTAGGATTAGGTTTAGGTCTAGAGCTAGTGTTAGGGTTAGGTTTAGGAATAGGTTTATTTCTAGTGCTAGTTTTAGGGTTCAGTATAGGGTTAGGGTCAGGTTTAGACCTAAAGTTACCATTAGGGTCAGAATAATTGTCAGATTTGAGAAATGGTTAGAGCTAGAATTACAGCTAGGGTTAGCACTAGTAATAGGGTTAGGGTTTGGGTTAGGCTAAGGATTAGGGTTAGGCCTAGGATTAGCATTAGGGTTAGAGTTAGCTTAGGGTAAGGGATAGGATTAGAGATAGGGTTAGGGCTATGTTTAGGGTTAAGATTAGGGCTAGTGTTAGGTTTAAGTTTAGGGTTAAAGCTAGGGTTGGGTCTTGCATTAAGTCTAGGTTTTGGTTAGAGTTAGGACTAGGTTTAGAGTTATGGCCAATGTATGGGCTAGGGTTTTGATTTGGGCTAGTTATAGGATTAGGGTTAGGACTAGGTCTAGTGATAGGATTAGGTATAACATTAGGGTGATGTTTAGAGCTAGGTTTAGTGTTAGGGTCAAATTCAAGGTCAGAGTAGTTTTAGGGTTAGGGTTTGGACTCGAATTAGGGCTAGGGTTAGGGCTAGGTATAGGGTTAGGTTTTGATTTAGGTTAAGTTTTTAAGTTAGGGCTATGGCTTGGTTTTGTTTTAAGGCTAGGGCTATGGTTAGGGCTAGTTTTAGGCTTAGCATTAGGTTTATGGCTAGTGTTAGCTTTAGGTTTAGGCTTAGGGTTAAAGTTAGATTTTGATTTAGGATTAAATCTAGGGTTATGTCTAGTGCTAAGGATAGGGCTACTGTTAGTTCTTGGTTTATGGCTAGGATTAGGGTTAAGAAAGGGATAGGGTTAGAACTAGGAATAGGGCTCGGCTGAGAGTGAGAGTTAGTCTTACGGCTAGGCTTAGTGTTTCGATAGGTATAGGGCTTCATTAGGGCTAGGAATAGGGCTGGGTTTATGGTTATGTTTAGGCCTAGGGTTAGCTTTAGTGTATGTTTAGGCTTATGGTTAGGTTTAGTGTAAGTGATGGGGTTAGAGCTAGGGGTAGGGCTAGGGTGAAGGTTAGACTTAGGATTAGGACTAGGGTTTCATTAGAGTTATGATTCAGGCTAGGTTTAGGGCTAGGATGAGGGCTAGGGTTTGTGTTAGGGTTAGGGCTAGAATTAGTGTTAGGGCAAATATCAGATCTAGGGTTATGCTTAGGGATAGTTTTAGGGTTAGGTTTATGGCTATGTTTAGTGTAAGTGTTAGGTTTAGGGGAGGGATCAAGTGTAGAGCTAGGGGTATTATTAAGGTCAGGGTCAGGTTTAGGGTTTTGTTTACGTTAGTGTTTAGGGTTAGGGCTCAAATTAGCATAGGTTTTGGGTTAGGGTAATGATAGGGTTTGGTTTAGGGTTGAGCGTAGATTTAGCATAATGGATAGCGTTATGGTTAGGGATAGGTTTAGATTTAGGCCTAGGGTTAGCATTATAATTAGGGTTATGTTTATGGTAATTGATAGGGTTAGAGCTAATTTTAGGGCTAGGGTAATGGATAGGATTAGGGCTAGGGTTAGGGTTAGGCTTAGGTGTTTGTTTTGTGTTAAGTTTATGGCTAGAATTACGGCTAGGGCAAATCTAGTATGAAGGTTAGGTTTAGGGGTAGGGTCAAGGTTAGAGCTAGGTATATTATCATGGGAATGGTCAGAGTTAGGGTTTGGGTTAGGTTAAGGTTTAGGGTTAGGGCTAGAATTAGCATTAGGGTTAGGGTTATGGTAATGATAGGGTTAGGTTTAGGGTTCAGGTTAGGTTTATGTTAATGAAATAGGTTAGGGTTGGGGATAAGTATAGGGTTAGGCTTAGGGTTACGATTAGAGTTATGGTTGTTGTTAGAATAATGGATAGGGTTAGAGCTAGTATAGGGATAGGGTAATGGTTAGAATTCTGTCTAGTGTTAGGGTAAGTTTTAGGGCTGGTTCTGGGTTAGGGTTAGGTTTCGGGTTAGGGTTAAACTAGGGTTAAGGCTCAAATTAGGGCTTGGTTTGGGGTTTGGTTAGGGCTAGGGTTAGGGCTCTGGATAATGTATGAACTAGTGTTGCAATTAGTGCTGGTTTTAGGGTTAAGGTTAGGGTTAGGGGTAGGTCTACTGTTACGGTTATGTTTAGGGTTAGGTTGATGTTTAGAACAAGGGTTATTGTTAGGGTCACTGTCAGAGTCAGGTTTATTTTTAGGGTTAGGGTTAGAATCTGAATTATGGCTAAAGTTAGTACTAGGTGTACAGTAAGGGTTTGGTTTAGGTTAAGGGTTAGGAATATAGGTTGATTTTGTATTAGTGCTAGGGCTATGGTTACGGCTAGATTATGGATTAGCATCAGGGTTAGGGTTAGTGTTAGGTTGAGGTTTAGGTTTAGAGTTAGTGTTAGATTTAGAGTTAGGGTTAGATTTAGAGTTAGGGTTAGATCTAGGGTTACAGCTAAGGGTTAATGATAAGTTTAGGGCTAAATTAGGGCAAGAATCAGGGCTAGATTTAGTGGTAGGTTTAGGGCTAAATTAGGGCTAGTATTAAATCTAGGGTTAGTGTTGGAGTTAGACCAAGGGGTTTTGCTAGATTTAAGGTTAGTATTGGTTTTCAGTTTAAGTTTAGGGGAATGGGTGGGGTTATAGCTAGCTTTAGGGCTAGGGTGAGGGTTAGAATTAGGATTAGGCCTAGGGTTATGATTCAGTTTAGGATTAAGGCTAGGTTTAGTGCTTAGCTATGGGCTAGGTTAAGGGCTAGGATTTCTGTTAGGGTTATGGCTAGGACCAGGTCTAGGGCTCATATCAGTTCCTGGGTTAATGATAAGGATAGTTTTAGGGTTAGGTTATGGCCGGGTCTAGTGTAAGAGTTAGGTTGAGGTTAAAGGTCAGCTTTAGGGATAGGGCTATTATTAGGGTCAGGATCAGGGTCAGGATTAGCATTTGGTTTAGCTAAAGGTTAAAGGTTAGGCCTCAAATTAGCAATATGGTTAGGGTAGGGTTAGCATAATGGATAGAGTTTAGTTCAGGTTTCAGTTAAGGTTTAAGGTAATGGATGGGTTAGGTTTAGCGATTGGGTTAGGGTTAGCATTATGGTTAGGGTTATGTTTAGTGTAATGGATAGTTTTATAGCTAGGGTTAGGGCTAGGTTTTGGTTTGCATTAAGTCTAGGATTACGACTAGGTTCAGGGATATTTCTAGGGTGTGATTTGTGATAAGTTTTAGGGTTAGGGTAATTGTTAGGTTTAGGGCTAGCGTTATGGTTAGGTTATGTTAGGATTAATGTTTGAGCTAGGGTTAGGGCTAGGGTGAGGGTTAGGTTTAGGATTAGGTCTAGGTTTACATTTATGGTTAGAGTTAGGTTTAGTGTTAGAGATGGGATTTAATTAGGCTTAGGGTTTGGATAATGGATATTGTAAGAGCTAAAGTTCAGGCTAGGTTGAATGTTAGGATTAGATTTAGGGTTAGGGTTATGGTTAGGGTTTAGGTTAGAGCTGGGGTTATGTTTATTGAAAAGGTTAGGCTTTGAGCTAGGGTTAGGTCTAAGGTGAGGCTTAGGTTAAGGCTAGGTTTAGGGCTAGTGTTAAACTGAGGGTTATGCTTAGAGCTAAGTTTAGGCCTAGGATTAGGGCTAGGTTTTGTGTTAGATTTTGTGTTAGGTTTAGGACAAAGCATAATATAAAAACTAGGGTTATGTTTAGGGCTAGTTTTAGGTTTAGGATTATGGCTAGGTTTGTGTTAGGTCTAGGTTTTTGGGTTAGTGTCAGGTGTAAAGGTAGGTTCAGTGTTGGAATCAGGGTCAGTTTTGGGGATAGGGTTAGGGTTGGGGTTAGATCCAGAATTAGGACTAGGTTTAGGTCTAGGGGTAGGGTAAGTGTTCGGTTTAGGTTAAGGGTAATTGTTAGGGCTAGTGCTAGGTTTTTGTTTAGTGCTTGGGCTAGAGTTATAGCTATATTTAGGATTAGCTTTGGGTCTTGGTCTAGTGTTAGGCTTAGGTATAGGTAAAGGGTTTCCAGTAGGGCTAGTGTTAGGATTTCGTTTAGGGTTAGGGTCAGGTTTAGACCTAGGATTACTGTTAAGATCAGATGAGGGTCAGGGTCAGCTTTAGAGGTAGAATGAGGGCTAGGGGTTAAGACTAGTATTATGGTAAGAGTTTAAGTTAGGCTAAAGATTAGGATCAGAACTATGGTTAGCATTTGGGTTAGGGTTTGGCTTAGTGTAAGGAATAGGGTTAGAGTTAGGCTTAGGGATAGTGTTAGGGTTAGGGTTAGGGTTAGGGCTAGTATTAGGGTTAAAGCTAGGGTTAGGGCTCAGATTAGGGGTAGAATTTGTGTTAGGGTTAGGGCTGCGGTTAGGACAATGTCTAATGTATGAACTAGGGTTACGATTAAGGCTAGTTTTAGGGTTAGGATAAGGATAGATATAGTGTTAGAGTTAATTTAAGGTTACGGTGAATTTTAGAGCTAGGATTAGTGTTAGGCTCAGTGTTAGGGTCAGGGTTAGTTTTAGAGTTAGTTTTAGGGCTAGCAGTATGCTTAGGGTTTAATTTATATTAAGTGTTAAGATTAGGGCTATGGCCTGGTTTTGGTTTATGGCTAGGTCTAGGGATAGGGCAAGTTTTAGGATTGCTGTTTTGGATAGGTTAATGTTTAACATTAGGGCTCCAATTAGCATTAGAGTTAGGATTAGGGTAAAGAGAGTGTTAGGTTTAGGTTTCAGGTTAGGTTTAGGGTAATGGATAGGGTTAGGATTAAGGATACAGTTAGATTTAGGCCAAGGTTTAGCATTAGGGTTAGGGTTATGTTTAGGGTAATTGATAGGGTCAGAGAGAGGGGTACAGCTAGGGTCAATGTTATGATTATTGATAGGGTTAGGCTTAGACTTAGGGTTAGGGTTAAATCTAGGGTTATGGCTAGGATTATAGTTACAAATAGTGATAGGGTTATGTTTAGGGGTAAATCTAAGGATAGTGCTCAGAATAAGGCTAGGTTTTGGGTTAAGTAAAGGCTAGGTTTAGGGTTACGGCTAATGTAAGTACCTGGGTGGCAATTAGGGCTAATTTTAGGGTTAGGGTTAGGGTTAGGGCTAGGTCTATTGTTAGGTTTAGGTATAGGGTTAGGGTGATGTTTAGAGCTGTGGTTAGTGTTAAGGTCAGAGTCAGGGTCAGGGTTAGTTTTAGGGTTTGGCTTAAAACTCAAATTAGGGCTAGAGTTATGGCTAAGTGTAGGGTTAGGGCTTAGTTTATATTAAGGGTTAAGATTACGTCTATGGTTTGGTTTTGTTTTAGGGCGAAAGAGAGTGCTACTTTTAGGATTAGCCTTAGGGTTAGGGCTAGTGTTAGGTTTAGGTTTAGGCTAAGGTTTAGGGTTAGATTTAGAGTTAGGGTTAGATCTAGGGTTGTTGCTAAGGCTATGAATAGGGCTGATGTTAGACCTATGGTTTGGGCTAGGATTAGGGTTCCAGTAAAGTATAGGGTTAGAACTAGGTTTAGGACTAAGGTGAGAGTTAGAGTTAGTCTTTCGACTAGGTTTTAGGTCAAGGTTAGGGATAGGGCTAAAATAGATCTAAGATTAGGGCTAGGGTTAGTGTTAGGGTTAGGTCTAGAATTATGGTTAGGGTTATAATTAAGGCTATATTTAGGGCTAGGATAAGGGCTAGGGTTTGTGTTAGAGTTAGGGCTAGTATCATGGCTAGGGCTAATATTAGGTCTAGGGTTATGCTTAGGAATAGTTTTAGGGTTAGTTCTATGGCTAGGTCTAGTGTAAGGGTTAGGTATAAGGTAAGAGTAAGGTTTAGAGCTAGGGGAATTATTAGGGTCAGTGTCAGTGTTAGGGTATGGTTTAGGTTTGGGTTTAGGTTTAGGGCTCGAATTAGCATTAGGGTTAGTGTTAGGGTAATGATTGAATTAGCTCTAGGGTTCAGGGTAGTTTTAGGGTAATTGATAATTTTGGGGATAGTGATATGTTTAGGGTTAGGCCTAGAGTTATCATTAGGGTAAGGGTTATGTTTAATTTAATGATACAGTTAGACTTAAGGTTAGGGCTAGGGTTATGGTTAGGATTAGGTCTTGAATCAGGATTAGGGTGAGAGTTATAACTAGGGTTAGGTTAGGGTTATGTTTAGTGTAAGGGTTAGGTTCTGAGCTATGGTTTGGGCTAGGCTGAGAGTTAGGTTCAGCATTAGGTCTAGGGATAGGATTACGGAATATTTGGGGTTAGGGTTAGGGTTAGGATTAGACCTAGTATTAGTGGTATTGTCAGAAAAAGGGTCAAGGTTAGTGTTAGGGTTTTGGATAGGGTTAGATCTAGAATGAGGGCAAGGGTAAGGGCTATTAGTAGGGTTAGTGTTTTGGTTAGCCTAAGGATTAGGGATAGGTCTAGGGTTACCCTTACTTTTATGATTTTGCTTAGGTAAGGAATTGGTTTAGAGCTAGGGTTAGGGCTATGGTTATGGTTAGAGTTAGGGTTAAAGATAGGTTTAGGGCTTGTATTAGGCCTAGGTCTTGTGTTAGGGTTAGGACTAGTGTTAGGGCAATGGCTAATGTAAGAACTAATGTTACCATTAGGGTTAGTTTTAGTGTTAGGGTATGTGTTAGGTTTAGTTTTGAATTAGGCTTAAGTTTATGGTGATATTTATAGCTAGGGTTCGTGTTAAGATGATAGTCAGGGTCAGGCTTAATTTTACGGTTAGAGTTAGGACTCGAATTAGGGCTAGGGTTACTATTAGGCTTCAGTTTAAGGTGAGGGCAGTGTTTAGAGCTAGGGTGAGTGTTAGGATATGAGTCAGGGTCACGCTTGGTTTTAAGGTTAGGGTTAGGACTCGAATTAGGGCTAGGGTTAGGTCTAGTTGTAGTGTTAGGATTTGGTTTAAGTTAAGGTTTAGGGTTATTGCTCATACTCGGTTTTTTTTTAGTCCTAGGGTTAGGGTTAGTGTTAGGCTTAGGCTTAGGGTTAGGGTTAAATTTGTAATTAGGGTTAGATCTAGGTTTAGGGCTAGAACTAAGAATATGACAAGGGTTATGCCTAGGTTTAGGGTTATGGAAAGGGATAGAGTTAGAACTAGCGAAAGGGCTAGGGTGAGAGTTAGTCTTACGGCTAGGGTTAGGGTTAGGGTTAGAGATAGGGCTAAATTAGGGCTAGGATTAGGGCTAGGTTTAGTGTTTATTTTAATCCTAGGGTTAGGCTCAGGGTTAGACTTATGGTTAGGGTTAGGGTGAGGGTTAGAGTTTAGAGTAAGAGTTTAGAATTTAGGTTTAGTGTTAGGGCAAAGTTTGGGGTAAGGGATGGCTTTATAGCTAGGTTTAGAGGTAGGGTGAAGGTTAGAATTAGGATTAGGGCCTGTGGTTAATGTTAGGGTTATGATTAAGGCTAGGTTTAGGGCTATGATGAGGTCTAGGTTTTTTTTTTTTTTTTTTTTTTTTTTTTTTTTTTAGGGTTAGGGCTAGGATTAGTGCTAGGGCTAATTTCAGGTCCATAATTATGGTTAAATATAGTTTTAGGTTATAATTATTGGTATGTCTAGTGTAAGGGTTTGGTTTAGTGTTAGCATGAGGTTTAGAGCAAGGGGTATTATAAGGGTCAAGTTCTGGGTTAGGGTTTGGGACAGGTTAATGTTTAAATGTAGGGCTTGAAGTAGCATTAGGGTTAGGGTTATGGTTATGGTAACAGAGTTAGAAACCAGTTTAGGGCTAGGGTTATAGTTATGATTAGGGCTAGGTTTTGGGTTAAGTTAGTGTAGGGTTAGGGTTACGGCTAATGTAAGTAGTAGGGTTATGACTATAGCTAATTTTAGTGTTTTATGGCTAGGTTTACTGTTAGGTTTAGGTTTAGGGTTAGGGTGATGTTTTGACCTCGAGTTAGTGTTATGGTCAGAGTAAGGGTCAGGGTTAGTTTTAGGGTTTGGATTAAAACTCGAATTAGGGCTGGGGTTAGGGCTAGATGTAGGGTTAGGGCTTGGTTTAGGTTAAGTGTCAGGGTTAGAGTTTTGGCTCAGTTTGGTTTAAGGGCTAGGGTTAGGGTTAGTGTAATTTTTAGGATCAGTGTTAGGGTTAGGGCTAGTCTTAGAATTAGACTTAGGCTCTGGTTTAGGGTTAAATTTAGAGTTAGGTTTTTATCTAACGTTAGTACTAGGGCTAAGGATAGGGCAAGGATTAGGACTAAGATTTGGTATAGGGTTAGATTTATGGGAAGGGATAGGATTTGAATGAGTGATAGGGCCAGTGTGAGAGTTAGAGTTATTCTTAGGGCTAGGATTAGGGTTAGAATTAGGGATAGGGCTAAATTATGGCTAGGGTTAGTGTTAGGGCTAGGGTTAGGGCAAGGTTTAGAATTAGCATCAGGTTTAGGGCTAGTTTTAGACTTAGGCATCGAGTTAGGGTTAGATTTAAAGTTAGGTTTCGATCTAGTGTTAAAGCTAGGGCTAAGGATAGGGAAATTGTGATGAAAAGGGTTAGGGTAAGAGTTAGGGTTTCGTTTAGGGTAAGGGATGTGGTTTTGGCTAGGTTTAGGGCTAGGGCAAGTGTTAGTATTAGGTTTAGGGCTTAGTTAGGGTTAGGGTTATGTTTAAGGCTAGGTTTATGGCTAGGATGTGGTTTACAGTTTGTGTTAGGGTTAGGGATAGTATTAGGGCTAGGCCTAATGTCAGGTCTAGGGTTATCAGTAGGGCTAGATTTAGTGTTAGATTTATGACTTGTTCCAGTGTAAGGATTACATATAGCATAAGATTTAGGTTTATATTTAGGGTTATTTTTAGGGTCAGCGTCAGGGTTAGGTTAGGATTTAGGTTTAGGGTAATGACAGCGTTACTATTAGGGTTTAGGTTTGGTTTAGTGTAATGGATAGGGTTATGGTTAGGCCTAGGATTAGCTTAAGGGTTAGGGTTATTGTTAGGGTAATGGATATGTTTATACCTAAGGTTAGGGCTAGGGTTATGTATAGGAGTAGGGCTAGTTTTGGGTTAGGGTTAGGTTTAAATTTAAGGTTTAAGCTAGATTTAGGATTCAGATTAAGGCTAGGTTTTGGGTTAGGCAGGGCTAGGGTTAAGGCTACCGCTAATGTGTGAAGTAGGTTTATGATTAGTGCTAGTTATAGGGTTAGGGTTAGGGCTAGGTTATTGTTAGGTTGGGGTATACGGTGATGATAATGTTTAGAGCCATTGTTAGTGTTAGGGTCAGAGTCAGGGTCAGGGTTAGTTTTGCGGTTAGTGTTAAGATTAGAATTAGAGATATGTTTAGGGCTAGGTGTAGGGTTAGGGTTTGGTTTAGGTTAAGGGTTAGGGTTATGGCTATGACTCGGTTTTGTTTTAGGGATAGAGATAGAGCTAGGTTTAGAGCTAGTTTTAGAATTAGCATTAGCATTAGGGCTATTTCTAGGTTTAGGTTTAGGATTAGGGTTAGGGTTAGATTTATAGTTAGGGTTAGATCCAGGGTTATGGCAAGGGCTATGAATTGGGCTATGATTACACCAAGGGTTAAAACTAAAATTAGGGTTCTAGTAAGGGATAGAGTTAGAACAAGGGTTAGGGTTATGGTGAGAGTTAGAGTTAGTCTTTGGGCTAGAGTTAGGTTTAGGATTAGGGATAGGGCTAAATTAGGGCTAAGATTAGGGCTAGGGTTTGTGTTAGGGTTAGGCCTAGGGTTTGGGTGAGGGATAAAATTAAGGCTATGTTTAGGGCTAGGATAAGGGCTAGGATTTGTGTTAGGTTTAGGGCTAGGATTAAGACTAAGGTTAATATCAGGTATAGGGTTAAGGTTAGGTATAGTTTTAGGGTTAGGTTTATGACTAGGTCTAGTGTAAGTGTTAGGTAGGTTAAGAGTCAGGTTTATAGCTAAGGGAATTATTAGAGTCATAGTCAGTGTTAGGGTTTGGTTTAGGTTTGAGGTTAGCTTAGAGTTCGAATTAGCATTAGGGTTAGGGTTAGTGTAATGATTGGATTAGGTTTAGGGTTCAGGGTAGTTTTAGGGTAATTGATAGGTTTGGGGAAAGCAATAAGGTTAGGGTTAAGCCTAGGGTTAGCATGATAGTAAGGGTTATTTTTATGGCTAGGGTTATGGTTAGGATTAGGTTTATTTTTAAACGAGAGAGAGAGAGAGAGAGAGAGAGAGAGAGAGAGAGAGAGAGAGAGAGAGAATTTTTAATATTTATTTTTTAATTTTTTTGGTGGGCACAACATCTTTGTATGTGGTGCTGAGGATTGAACCCGGGCCACACACATGTCAGGCAAGCGAGCTACCGCTTGAACCATTCCCCAGCCCAAGGATTAGGTCTTGTGTTAGGGTTAAGGTGAGGGTTAGAACTAGGATTAGGTTTAGGATTATGTTTAGCGTAAGGGTTAGGTTCTGAGCTATAATTAGGGCTAGGGTGAGAGTTACGTTCAGAGTTAGGTCTAGGGATAGTATTATGGTAAATTGTGGGTTAGGGTTGGGGTTAGGGTTAGACCTAGGTTTAGTGTTAGGGTCAGAATAAGGGTCAGGGTTAGGGTTAGGGTTTGGTATAGTGTTAGAGCTAAAATGAAGGCTAGGGATAGGTCTATTAATATGGTTAGGGTTTTGGTTAGTCTAAGGACTAGGGATAGGTCTAGGGTTACTCTTAGTTTTAGGGTTTCGCATAGGGTAAGGGATTGATTTAGATCTAAGTTTAGGGCTATATTTAGGGTTAGAATTAGAGTTAAAACTAGGTTTAGGGCTTGGTTTAGGACTAGTTTTTGTGTTAGGCTTAGGGCTAGGATTAGGGTAACGGCTAATGTAAGAACTAGGGTTACCATTAGGGTTAGTTTTAGGGTTAGGGGTAAGGGTAGGTTGATTGGTAGGGTTAGGTTTAAGGTTAGGGTAATATTTATATCTACGGTTCTTGTTAGCATAGGAGTCAGGGTCAGGGTTAGTTTTAGGGTTAGAGTTAAGACTCGAATTAGGGCTACTGTTAATGTTAGTGTTCCTTATGAGTTTAGGGCCGTGTTAGATCTAGGGTGAGTGGTAGGATATGAGTCAGGGTCAGGATTAGTTTTAAGGTGAGTCTTAGGACTCAAATTAGGGCTAGTTTTAGGTCTAGGTGTAGTGTTAGTGTTTAGTTTAAGTTAAGGTTTAGGGTTAGGGCTATTATTCAGTTTTGGTTAACTGGTAGATTTAGGGTTAGGGCTAGTTTTATGATTAGCATTAGTGTTATGGCTAGTATTAGTTTTGGGCTTAGGTTTAGGTTTCAGGTTAGATTTAGAGTTAGGGTTAGGGCTGGGACCAAATTTAGGGCAAGTATTAGGGCTAGTGTTAGGTTTACAGTAGTGGATAGGGATAGAACTAGGGATAGGGATAGGGCAAGAGTTAGAGTTAGTCTTAGGGCTAGGGTTAGGATAGGATTAGAGATAGAGCTAAATTAGGGCTAGGATTAAGGCTAGGTTTAGTGTTTAGCTTAAGCCTAGGGTTAGGGTTAGGGTTAGGGTTAGGTTTAAATTTAGAGTAAAGGATGACATTATAGCTAGTTTTAGAGGTAGGGTGAAGGTTAGAATTAGGTTAGGTGTAGGGCTAGAGTTAGGGTTATGATTAAGGCTAGGTTTAGGGCTAGGATGAGGGCTAAGTGTGTTTTTAGGGTTAGGGCTAGGATTATGGCTAGATCTAATTTCAGGTCCAGAATTATGGTTAAAGATAGTTTTAGGATTAGGTTTATGGTTATATCTAGGCTAAGGGTTAGGTGTTTTGTTATGGTCAAGTTTAGAGCTAGGGGTATTTTTAGGGTCAAGGTATGGTTTAGGGTTTGGGATAGGTTAAGGTTTCAAGTTTGGGCTTGAATTAGTTTTATGATTAGGGTTAGTGTAATGGTAGGGTTAGGTTTAGGATTCAGGTTAGGTTTAGGGTAATGGAAGTGTTAGGATTCAGGATAGGGTTAGGTTTATGCCCAGGGTTATCATTATGGTTATGGTTATTGTTATGGTAATGGATAGAGTTAGAGATCAGTTTAAGGCTAGAGTTATGGTTACAATTAGGGATAGTGTTAGGTTTAGGTTAGGTTTAAAGCTAGGGTTAGGGCTTGGATAGGGGTAGGTTTGGGTTATGTTAGAGCTAGGCTTAGGATTACAGCTAGTGTAAGTACTAGGTTTAATATTAGGGCTAGTTTTAGGATTTTGGTGCTAGGTTTAGTGTTAGGGTTACGTTTAGGGTTAAGGTGATGTTTAGAGCTATAAGTGTTAGTGTCAGTGTCAGGTTTAGTGTTAGTTTTAGGGTTTGTCTTCCAACTCAAATTAGGGCTAGGGTTAGGTCTAGGTGTAAGGTTAGGGCTTGGTTTAAGTTAATGTTTAGGATTAGAGCTATGGCTCGGTTTGTTATAGGGCTAGGACTAGGGTTAGGGCTCATTTTAGAATTAGTATTGTGGTTTGGGCTAGTGTTAGGGGTAGGCTTAAGCTTCGGGTTAGAGCTAGATTTAGATTATGTTTTGCCTACGTTTAGTGCTAGGGATAAGGTTAGGGTAAGGGTTAGTACTAGAGTTAGGGCTAGGGTTAGGGTTATGGTAAGGGACAGGGCTAGAACAAGTGATAGGGCTAGTGTGAGAGTTAGAGTGAGTCTTAGGGCTAGGGTTAGGGTTAGGATTAGGGATATGGCTAAGTTACGGTTAGGGTTATGTTAGGGCTAGGGTTAGGATTAGTTTTAGGTTTAGGATTAGGCATCGAGTTAGTGTTAGATTTAGAGTTAGTTTTAGATCTAGGGTTAGTGCTAGGGCTAAGAATAAGGCAAAGGCTACATTAGGGTTAGGGTTATAGTTAGGGTTCAGTTTAGGCTAAGAATGTGGTTATAGCTAGGTTTAGGGCAATGCAAAGGTTAGTATTAGGGTTAGAACTATGGTTAGAGTTAGGGTTATGATTAAGGCTGTGTTTAGGGCTATGATGAGGACTAGGATTTGCTTTAGGGTTAGGGATAGTATTAGGGCTATGGCTAATGTCAGGTCTAGGGTTAAAGTTAGGGATAGATTTAGTTTTAGGTTTACGGCTTGGTCCAGTGTAAGAGTCAGGTTTTTGGTTAGGGTCAGGTTTAGATCTACGGTTATTTTTAGAATCAGGGTCAAGTTTAGGGTTTTGGTTAAGTTAGTGTTTAGGTGCAGGGCTCAAATTAGTGTTAGACTTAGGGTTAGGGTAATGACAGTGTTAGTTTTAGGGTTTAGGTTTGGTTTAGTGTGATGTATAGGTTAGGGTTAGGCCTAGGGTTATCAGAAGGGTTAGAGTTATCATTTGGGTAATGGATAGGGTTAGCCCTAAGGTTAGGGCTAAGGTTATGTATAGAATTAAAGCTAGTGTTTGGGTTAGTGTTAGGTTTACATTTAGGGTTAAAGCTAGGTTTAGGACTCAGATTAAGGCTACGTTTTGGGTTAGTTTAGGGCTAGGGTTAGGGCTACCACTAAAGTATGAAGTAGGTTTATGATTACAGCTAGTTAAAGAGTTAGAATTAGGTCTAAGTCTAGTGTTAAGGTTAGGTTTACAGTGATGATGATGTTTAGAGCGAGGGTTAGTGTTAGGGTCAGAGTGAAGGTCAGGATTAGTTTTCGGGTTAGGGTTAGACTATAATTAGGGATAGAGTTAGGGCTAAATGTAGGGTTTGGATTTGGTTTAGGATAAGGGTTAAGGTTAAGGCTATGACTCGGTTTTGTTTTAGGGCTAGGGGTAGGGTTAGGGCTAGTTTTAAGATTAGTCTTAGGGTTAGGGCTAGTGTAAGTGTGAGATTTAGGCTTATGTTAAGGATTAGGGATAAAAGTAGAGTTATGGTTAGATTTACTCTTAGGGTTAGGGTTAAATTTAGAGTTAGATTTATATCTAGGTTTTGAGATAGGGCTAAGTATAGGACTAGGGTAGGGCTACATTTAGGGCTAGGTGTATGGTGATGGTAAGGGATAGGGTTAGAACTAGGTATAGGACTAGTTTGAGAGTTAGAGTTAATCTTAGGGCTAGGGTTAGGGTTTGGGATAGGGATAAATTAGGGCTAGGATTAGGGCTAGGGTTAGTGATGGGTTTAGGCCTAGGGTTAGTGTTAGGTTTAGGGTTAGGTTTAGGTTTAGGGTAATGGATGGGAATATAGCTACTTTTACGACTAGGGTGAGATTTAGCGTTAAGGTTAGGGGTAACGTTAGGGTTAGGGTTATGATTAAGGTGAGGTTCATGGATAGGATGTGGGCTAGGTTTTGTATTAGGGTTAGGGCTAGGATTAGAGCTAGGTCTAATTCAGGTCTAAGATACAGTTAGGGATAGTTTTAGGGTTAGGTTTAAGGCTAGGTCTAATGTAAAATTTAAGTTTCTTGTTAGGGTCAGATTTAGAGCAATGGGTATTATTAGAGTCAGTGTCATTTTAGGTTTTGGGATAGGTTAAGGTTTAGGTTTAGGGCTCAAATTAGTCTTATGTTTAGAGATCGAGTAATGACAGTTAGGTTTAGGGTTCAGTTTAAGTGTAGGTTAATGGATAGGGTTAAGGCTATTGCAAGGATTAGGGTTCTGCCTAAGGTTAGCATAAGGATTATAGTTATCTTAGGGTAATGAATAGGGTTAGAGCTAGGGTTAGGGCTAGGGATATGGTTAGGATTAGGTCTAGGGTTATGCTTAGGGATATGGTTATGGCTAGTGTTATTGCCAGGGTTATGTTTAGTGTTAAAGCTAAGGTAGTGCTTGGATTGGGGCTTGCTTTTGTGATAGGTTAAGGCTATGGATTCTGTAAGAACTAGTGTAATGATTAGGACTAGTTTAATGGTTAATGCTATGGCTAGGTGTAGTTTTAGGGTTAGTGTTAGGGTTAGGGTGAAGTTTAGAGCTAGGGTTAGTGTTAGTGTCAGGGACAATGGCTATATTTATGTTAGCTAGGGTAATGGTTAGGGTTAAAGCTAGAATTAGGACTAGGATTAGGTCTAGAGGTAGGGTAAGAATTTGGGTTGGTTAAGGGTTATTGTTAAGGCTATGTCTAGTTTGTCTTTAAGTCTAGAGTTATAGTTATGTCTAGATTTAGGATTAGGTTTAGGTCTAGGTCTAGTATTAGGGTTAGGTTTAGTTATAAGGTTACCAGTAGGGCTAGTGTTAGGTTTCGGTTTAGGGTTAGGTTTAGATTTAGACCTAAGATTACTGTTAGGGTCAGAATAATGGGCAGGGATAAGGTTATTGTTTGGGTTATGGTTAGATCTAGAATGAAGTCTAGTGTTAGGACTAGTTATAGACTTAGTGTTTTTGTTAGGCTAAGGATTTGTGTTAAGAATACGGTTAGCATTAGGGTGAGGGTTTGGCTTAGGGTAAGGGATAGGGTTAGAGCTAGGGTTAGGACCAGGGTTATGGCTAGGTTTAGGGTTAAAGCTCGTGTTAGGGCTTGGATTAGGGCTAGTTTTATATTAGGGTTAGGGCTAGTGTTATGGTTATGGCTATTGTAAGAACTAGGGTTACAATTATGGTTAGTTTTAGGGTTAAGGTTTAGGGCTAGGGTCATTATTAGGGTTAGGGGTAGGTTTAGGGTAATGTTAGGGTTAGAGCTAGTGTTAGTACTAGGGTTAAGTTTAGGATTAGTTCTAAGGTTAGGTTTAGGTTTAGGAAAGGGCTAGTGTTATGTTTATGCTATTATGTATTATTATGTGTAGACTATTATGTATTAGCGTTAGGTTGAAGATTAGGGTGATATTTAGAGCTAGGTTTAGTGTTTGTATATGAGTCAGGGTGATGGTTAGGTTTAGGTTTATGGTTAGGTTTCAAATTAGAGATAGGGTTAGGGCTGCTGTAGGGTTAGGGTTTGGTCTAAGGTAAGTGTTCGTGTTAGGGGTATGGCTCGGTGTTGTTTTTGGGCAAGGGCTAGGGTTACAGCTAATTTTAGGATTAGCATTAGGGTTAGAGCTAGTTTCAGGGTTAGGGTGAGGCATCGGGTTAGGGTTAGTTTTAGAGACAGGTTTCGATCTAGAGTTAGTACTAGGGCTAAAGATAGTGTAAGGGTTATGACTAGGGTTAGAGCTTGGGTTAGGGTTACTGTAATGTATAGGGTTAGAAGTAGGTATAAGTCTTATGTGAGAATTATCATTAGTCTTAATTCTAGGGTTAGGGATAGGGTTAGGAATGGGGCTAAATTAGGGCTAGGATAAGGGCTAGGATTAGTGTTAGTGTTAGGGCTAGAGTTAGCATTATGGTTAGGGCTAGGGCTGGTTTTAGTGTTAGGGTAACGGTTAGGGATTAAGCTACGGTTAGGGCTAGGGCGAGTGTTAGGTTTAGTGTCAGGTCAGGTTTAGGTTAGTGTTAGGGTTATGGTTAGGGTTAGGGCTTGGTTTGGGGTTAGGACTAAGGTTTTCATTAGGGTTAGGGTTAGTTTTAGAGTAATGTATTGGATTAGATGTAAGATTAGATTTAGGTTTAAGTTTAGGTTATGGTTAAATTTAGGTTTAGGGATAGGTTTCGTTTTGATTTATGGTAAGGGTTATGGTTAAGTTTATGGCAAGTGTTAGGTTTAGGGTTAGGTCGAGTTTTAGGTTTATGATTAGGGTTTGGAATAGGGTTAGGTTTAGGGCTAGGGTTATTATTAGGGTTAGGGGTAGGTTTAGGGTAATGTTAGGGTAAGAGCTAGTGTTAGTACTTGGTTTAAGGTTAGGATTAGGTCTAAGGTTAGTTTAGGTTTAGGAATAGGGCTAGGGTTATGTTTAGGCTAAAGGTTAGGCATTGAGCTTGGGTTATGTGTAAGGCAAGGGTTAGGGTAAGGGCTACATTTCGTATTATGGTTATGCTTAGGGTAGGATTAGGCCTCAGATTAGGGTAAGGATTTGTGTTAGGTTTAGGCCCAGGTTTAATGCTATGTGTAATTGTAAGATCTAGTGTTCTGATTAGAGCTAGTTTTAGGGTTAGAGTTATGGCTATGTCTAGTATTAGGTTTATGTCTTGGGTTAGGTTCAGGTTTAGAGCTCAGTTTAGTGTTAGTGTTAGGGTCAGTGTTCAGGTTAGAGTTATGTTTAAGGTGAAAGGCAGTATTAGGACTAGACTTAGGTCTAGGCATAGTGTTAGTGTTTGCTTTAGGTTAAGGATTATTTTAGGGCTAGTGCTCTGGGGATTTTTAGTTCTAGGTCTAGAGTTATGGCTATATTTAGGATTAGGCTTACTTCTAGGGCTACTGTTAGGGCTAGATTTAGTCTAGGGCTAGTTTTAGGGATTGGTTCCGGGTGGGGGTCAGATTTAGATTGAGAGTTTGTGTTAGGGTAAGGATTTGAGTTAGGGTTAGAGCTACAAAGAGGGCTAGAGTTAGGACTAGTAATAGGGTTAGGGTTTGGATTAGGTTATGGATTAGGATTAGGACTAAGGTTAGCATTATGGATAGGGTTTGGCTTAGGGTAAGTGATAGAGTTAGAGCTAGGTTTAGGGCTAGGTTTAGGGTTAGGTTTAGGGCTAGGGCTAGGTTTAGGTTTCGGTTTACTTCTAGGGTGAGGGCTCAGCTTAGGGCTAGTTTTTCTGTTAGCTTTAGGGCTAGGGTTAGGGCTATGGCTAATATAAAAACTAAGGTTATGATTAGAGTTAGCATTTGTTCTAGATATAGTGTTAGCGCTATCTTTAGGGTAAGTGTGATATTTAGAATTAAGATTAGTGTTAGAATATAAGTCAGGTTCAGGGTTAATTTTAGGACTAGGACATGAATTAGAGATAGAAGATTATGGGTAAGTGTAGAGTTAGGGTTTGGTTTAGGTTAACATTTAGTGTTAGGGCAATGGCTCGGTTTTGTTTAAGGTATAAGGCTAGGGATATGGCTAGTGTTAGGATTAGTGATAGTGTTAGGTCTAGTGGTAGGTGGAGGATTAGGCTTAGGGTTAGGGTCAAATAGAGTTATGGTTAGATCCAGGGTAGGGTCTAGGGCTAGGGTTAGGGCTAAGGTTAGGGCTTGTGTTTGTTTATTGTAATGTATAGGGTTAGAATTAGAAATAGGTCTAGCGGGAGAGTTAGAGTTAGTCTTAAGCCAAGGTTAGGGGTAGATTTAGGGTTGGAGTAAATTAGGGTTAGGATTAGTGCTAGGGTTAGTGTTACGGTTAGGCCTATGATTAGGGCTAGAGATATGGTTAGTGTTAGGGTTAGAGTTAGTGATAGGGTTAGGGGAACGGATGGGATTATACCTAAGTTCAGGTCTAGGGCGAG
Source organism: Marmota flaviventris (assembly GCF_047511675.1). Taxonomy (NCBI): domain Eukaryota; kingdom Metazoa; phylum Chordata; class Mammalia; order Rodentia; family Sciuridae; genus Marmota; species Marmota flaviventris. The sequence goes on along the minus strand of NC_092504.1, from coordinate 77,555,181 downwards.
GGTTAAAATTAAAGATAGGGCTAGAGTTAGGGTTTGGGTTAGGATTAAGGCTATATACAGGCTAAAATGAGGACTAGGTTTTGTGTCAGGGTTAGGCCTAGGATTAGGGCTCGGGCTAATGTCAGGTCTGGGTTTATGGTTATGATTAGTTTTAGGGTTAGGTTATGGCTAAATCTAGTGTAAGGTTTTGGTTTAGGTTAAGGGTCAGGTTTAAAGCTCGGTGTATTATTAGGGTCAAGGTTCGAGTACGTTTTGGTTTAGGTTAAGATTCAGGGTTAAGTCTTGAATTAGTGTAAGGGATAGGGTTCGGGTCCAGGTTAGGGTAATTGATAGGGTTAGGTTTAGGGTTCAGTTTAGGTTTAGAGTAATGTATAGGGTTAGTGTTAGCAATAGTGTTAGCATTAGCCCTAGGGTTACCATTTGGTTAGGCTTATCTTTAGGGTAATGGATAGGGTTAGAGCTAAGGTTAGTGCTAGGGTTAAGGTTAGAATTAGGACTAGGGTTAGGTTTAGGCCTAGGGTTCATGTCAGGGTTAGTTTTGGGGTATGTGTTAGCATTTGAGCTAGGATTAGGCTAGCTTGAGTGTTAGTGTTAAAGTGAGGGCTAATGTTAGTGTTTGGTTTTGTTTAGATTAAGGTTAGAGATTGAGCTAGAATTAGGGTTAGGGCGAGGGTTAGGGTTAGGGTTAGGTCTAGGCTTATGATTACGGTTACAATAAGGGTAGGTTTAGAGCTAGGATAAGGTCAATGTTTTGTGTGAGGTGTATGGCTATCATTAGGGCTATGGATAAATTAAGAGCTAGGGATATGGTTATGGATAGTTTTAGGGTTAGGGATATGGATAAGTATAGTGTTCTAGTTAGAATTTAGGTTACGATAAGTTTTAGAGCTAGGGATTTTTTTAGGATAACTGTCATTGTCAGTTTAGGGTTAGGTTTAAGGTGAAGGCCACATTTATGACTAGCGTTGGGTCTAGGGATAGGGTTAGTCTTTACGTTAGGTTAACGGTTATTGTTAGGGCTACTGTTAGGTTTTTGTTTAGGGCTAAGGCTAGATTTATGACTCTATTTAGGATTAGGTTTATTCTAGTGCTAGTTTTACTGTTAGGTTTAGGTATAGGTTTACCGGTAGGGGTAGGGGTATGGTTCACTTTAGGGTGTCAGGTTTAGACCTAGGGTTAGTGTTAGGGTCAGAATAAGGGACATGGTTAGAGTTAGGGTTAGAGCTAGAATGAGGGCTAGAGTTAGGACTAGTAATAGAGATAGGGTTTGAGGTAGGCTAAGGATTATGGTTAGGACTAGGGTAGCATTAGGTTGAGGGTTTGGCTTAGGGTAAGGGGGATAGAATTATAGGTAGAGTTAGGGTTAGGGTTAGGGTTAGGGTTAAATCTAGGTTTAGGGCTCAAAATAGGGATAAGATTTGTGTTAGCATTAGGACTACAGCTAATGAAGGTACTAGGATTCCGATTAGGTCTAGTTCTAGCGTTAGCATTAGGTCAGTGTTTAGAACTAGAGTTACTGTTAGGGTCCAAGTTACTTGGGTTACTTCTAGGGTTAGAGTTAGGATTCAAATTAGGAGTACGTTTAGGGCTAGGTATAGGGTTAGGGTTCAGTTTAGGTTAAGGGTTAAGGTTAGGGTTATGGCTCAATTTTGTTTTAGGGCTAGAGTAGTGTTAGGTCTAGTTTTCCAATTAGCATTTGGGTTAGGGCTAGTATTAGAGTGAGCTTTAGGCTAAAGGTTAGGGTTAGATTCAGTTTTAGTGCTCCGGTGAAGGTTAGGGCTAGGGTTGGGGCTAGGGATAGGGATAGGGTTTGGGTTATGGTAACAGATAGGTTTAGAACTAGGGATAGGGTAGGGCAAGAATTATAGTTAGTCTTAGGGCTAGGAATAGTATTAGGTTCAGTATTAGGGCTAAATTAGTGCTAGATTAGAGCTATGGTTAGTGGTAGGTTTAGGCCTAGGTTTAGGCCTAGGTTTAGGACTAGGGTTAGGTTTAGCATTAGGTTTAGTGTAAGGTATGATGTTCCAGCTACATTTTGGGCTAGGGCATGTGATAAAATTAGGGTTTATTGCTCTGGTTAAGGTTAGGATTAGGATTAAGGCTAGTCTTAGGGCTAGGATTAGGTGTAGGGTTTGTGCTAGGGTTAGGGCTAGGATTAGGTCTATGGCTTATGTCAGTTCTAGGGTTATGGTTAGGGATAGTTTTAGTTTTAGGTTTATGATCAAGTCTATTGTAAGTGTTATGTTGAGGGTTAGGGTCAGGTTTACAGCTAGGGGTATTATTAGGGTCAGAGTCAGGGTTAGGTTATGGGTTATATTATGGTTTAGGTATAGGGCTAAAATTAGCATTAGGGTTAGGGTAATGGATATGATTAGGTTTCAGGTTCAGGTTAGGTTTAGTATAATGGACAGGGTTAGGTAAGGCATAGGGTAAGAGTTAGGCCTAGGGATAGAATTTGGTTAAAGGTATGGTTCAGGTAATGGATAGAATTAGAGCTACAGTTAGGACTCGGGTTATGATTATGTTAGGGCTATGGTTAGGGTTACGCCTAGGCTTAGGGTTATGGTTAGCATAATGGATAAAATTATATCTAGGTTGAGGGCTTGTGTTATGGTTAGGAATAGGGCTATGATTTGGTTAACTTTTGGGTTAGGACAAGGTTTATGTTTAGGGTTAGGTTTAGGTTAAGTGTTAGGGCTAGGAATAGGGTTAGGGCTATGATTAATACTAGAGTTAGGACTCAGATTAGGGCTAGGTTTTTGGTTAGGTTAGGGCTAGTGTAGGACTATGGCTAATGTAAGAACGTGGGTTATGATTAGAGATAGCATTAGGTCTAGTCAAGGTCTAGTGTTTAGATTAGGTTTAGGTTTAGGGAGATGATTAGAGATAGGGTTAGTGTTAGGGTCAGAGTCAGGATCAGTGTTACTGATCAGGGTTAGGGATACAACTCTAATTAGGGCTAGGGTTAAGGCTAGGTGAAGGTTAGGTTTCGTGTTAGGGTTAGGGTAAGAATTAGGGATAGGGAAAATGTCAGGTCTAGCGTTACAATTAGGCTAGTGTTAAGTTAATGCTATCTCTCAGTTTTGTTTTAGGGCTAAGGCTAGGGTTAGGGATAGTTTTAGGATTAGCAATATTGTTAGGGATAGTGGTATAATGAGGTTTAGGCTTAGATTTATTATTATGGTTAGATCTAGGTTTAGGCTTGGGGTCTGCATTAGGGTTAAGATTAGGGCTAGTGTTAGAGTAACGGTTATGGTTAGAACTAGAAATAGGACAGGGTTGCGATTAGAATTATTCTTTGGGCTAGGATTAGCGGTAGGTTTAGGGTTAGGGCTAAATTAGGGCTAGGATTAGTGCTAGGGTTAGTGTTAGGGTTAGGCCTAGGGTTAGGGCTAGGGTTATGGTAAGTGTTAGTGTTAGGGTTAGGGTTAGATTTAGAGCTAGGATTCGGGTTAGAATTTGATTTATGGCTAGGGTTACGGTTCGGGTTAGGATTAAGGCTAGGTTTAGTGCTAGGATGAGGGTATGTGTTAGGGCTGGGGCTGAGATTAGGGCTAGGGCTAATGTCACGTCTAGGTTCTAAAGTAAGTGGTAACTTTATGGTTAGGTTATGGCTAGGTCTAGTGTAAGGGTTAGGTTTTGGATAAGGGTCAGGTTTAGAGCAAGGTGTTTTATTACGGTAAGTGTCTGTGTATGGTTTGGTTTAGGTTAAGGTTTAGGGTTAAGGCTTGTGTTAGCATTAGGGTTTGGTTTAGGATTCGGGTAATGGATAGGGTTAGGTTTAGGATTCAGGTTAGGTTTAGAGTAATGGATATGGTTATTGTTAGTGATAGGGTTAGCATTAGACCTAGGGTTAGCATTTGGTTTAGGCTTATCTTTAGGGTAATGAATAGGGTTAGAGCTAACGTTAGGACTAGAGTTAAGGTTAAGTTTATGGCTAGGGTTAGGGTTAGGCCTAGGGTTAGTGTCAGGGTTACATTTAGGGTAAGTACTAGGGTTTGAACTAGGGCAAGGATTAGGGTTAGTGTTATGATTAGGGAAAGAGTTTGAGCTAGGTTTAGGACTATGTCGAGGGTTAGGGTTAGGGTTAGGTCTAGGGTTACAGTTGGGGTTACAATTAGGCTAGGTTTAGGGCTAGGATAAGTGCTACGTTTGTGTGATGTTTATGGCTAGCGTTAGGGCTATGGGTAATGTAAGAGCTTGGGTTATGGTTATGGCTAGTTTTCGGGTTAGGGTTATGGATAAGTCTAGTGTTAGGGTTAGGTTTTGAGTTAGGATAAGTTTTAGAGCTAGGGTGTGTTAGGGTAAGCATCAGTGTTTAGATTAGGATTAGGGCCAGAATTAGGAATAGCGTTGGGTCTAGGGATAAGGTTAGCCTTTGTGTTAGGTTAAGGTTATTGTTAGGGCCAGTTCAAGGTTTTGTTTAGGGCTAGGGCTAGAATTATGACTCTATATAAGATTAGGTTTGGTCTAGTGCTAGTGTTACTGTTAGGTTTCTGTTTAGGTTTACTGGTAGGGGAAGAGTTAGGGTCCGGTTTAGGGTTAGTGTCAGGTTTAGATCTAGGGTTAGTGTTAGGGTCAGAATAAGGGTCAGTTTGGGGTTAAGGCTAAAGCGAGAATGAGGCTGAGGGTTAGAAGTAGTAAAAGAGTTAGGTTTTGGGATAGACTAAGGATTAGTGTTAGGACTAGGGTAGCATTAGGGGGATGGTTTGGCTTAGGGTAATGGATAGAAATAGAGGCAGTGTTAGGATTAGGGATAGGGTTAGGGTTAGTGTTACTGTTAGGATTCGGTTTAGGGTTAGGGTTGCAGTTTGAGTTAGTGTTAAGGTTAGTGTTACGATTAGGGATAGCGTTAGTGTTTGAGTTAGGGTTATAGTTAGGTTTAGGATTAGTGTTAGTTTTAGGGTTAAATTAGGTGAGTGTTAGGGTTAGCGTTAGGGTTAGATTTAGGCATAATGTTAGGGTTAGGGTTATGTTCATATATGTTTAGTTTTAGGGTTAGTGTAAGCGTTAGGTTACTGTTAGGGTTAGTGTTAATGTTAGGGTTAGGGTTTGGGTAGGGGATAGTGGTAGGTTTAGGGTCAATTTTAGGGTTAGTGTTAGAGTTAGGGTTAGTGTTAGGGTTAGTGTTACAGTTAGGTTTAGGGATAGGGATAGGGTTAGTGTTATGTTTACAGTTAGGTTTAGTGTTAGCATTACGGTTAGATTTAGTGTTTGTTAGTCTTAGGATAAGGGTTAGGGTTAGCATTAAGTTTTGGCTTAGAGTTTGGGTTAGGGTTAAGTTTAGGGATAGGTTTAGGGTGAAAGTTAGGATTATGGTTTGGGTTAGGGTTAGGATTATGGTTTGGGTTAGGGTTAGGTTAAGGGTTAGGGTTAGGATTAGGTTTAGGGTTTTTGTTAGGGATAGGGTAGGATTAGGTTTAGTGTTAGAGTCAGTGTTAGGGTTACAGTTAGGGTTAACGTTAGGTTTAGTGTTAGGGTTATGGATAGGTTTAATGATAGGGTTAGGGTTGGGGTTAGTGTAAGGATTAGTGTTAGTGTTACATAAAGGTTAAGGTTAGGGTTTGATTAGGTTTAGGTTTATCGTTTGGATTAGGGTTTGTGTTCAGGTTAGAAATTGTGTTAAGGATAAGGTTACGGTTAGTGTTAGGATTAGTGTTAGGCTTAAAATTGGAGTTAGGGTTCGTGTTAGAATAAGGGCTAGGGTTAGGATTATTTTTTGGGTTAGGGTTAGAGATAGGTTTAGGGTTATTGTTAGGTTTAGGGTTAGTGTTAGTGTCAGGGTTAGTGTTAGGCTTAGGTTAGGATTAGGAATCGGGTTAGGTTAAGGATAGGGTTAGTTTTAGGACTAGAGTTAGTGTTAGGGTTAGTTTTAGTGTTAGGATAAGGGTTAGGGTTAGGGTAGGGAAATGATAAGGGTTAGGGTTAGGGGCGTGTTAGGGATAGATTTAGGGATAGTGTTAGGTTTAGTTTTAGGTTTAGTTTTAGAATTAGGGATAGCGTTATGATTAGGGTTAGGGTTTGTGATAGGTTAGGGTTAGGGTTAGGGTTAGGTTGCGGATTAGGGTAATAGTTAGTGTTACGGTTAGATTTAGGTTTAGGTTTAGGTTCAGGTTTAGGGTTAGTGTTGTGGTAAGAGTTAATGTTAGGGTTAGGGTGAGAGTTTCTCTTAGGGTTAGGTTAGTGTTAGTGTTAGGGTTCGGGTTAAATTTATGGTTAGTGTTAGGGTTAGTATTAGTGTTTTTGGTTAGTTAGGTTAAGGTTAGTGTTTGTGATAGGGTTAGGTTTAGGCTTAGGGTTCATGTTAGGGTTAGGGTTAGTTTTAGAATTAGGGTTAGGGTTGGCTTAGGGGTAGTTTTAGGGTTTGTGTTACGGTTAGGGTTAAGGTTATCATTAGGATTAAGGTTAAGTTTAGATTTTGAATAAGGGTTAGGGTTATGGTTACAATTTAGGTTAGGGTTAGTTTTAGGTTTAGGTTATTGTTAGGGTTAGTTATAGAGTTAGGGTTACATTTAGGGTTAGTGTTAGGGTTAGTATTAGTGTTTTGGTTAGGTTTAGTGTTAGGGTTAGTGTAGGGTTAGGGTTAGGGTTAGTGTTAGGTTAGGGTAAGTGTTAGGTTTAGTGTTAGTGTTAGGTTTAGGTTTAGAGTTATGGTTAGGTTTTGGGTTAAGATTAGTGTTAGGGTTAGTATTAGCATTTTTGTTAGTTTTAGGGTTAGGGTTACTTTTAGTGTTAGGTTTTGGGTTAGTGTTACGTTAGGGTTACTGTTGTGATTAGGGTTAGTGTTAGGGTTAGGCTGAGAGGTCCTATTAGGGTTAGGGTTAGGGTTACTGTTAGGGTTTTTGTTAGTGTTGGGGTTAGTTTTAGAGTTAGTATTAGTGTTTTGGTTAGATTTAGGGTTAGGGTTAGTATTAGTTTAAGGGTTAGGGTTAATGGTAGGTTAGGGTAAGGGTTAGAGTTAGGGTTAGTGTGAGGGTTAAGGTTAGATTTGGTGTTATGGTAAGGTTTAGCGCTAGGGTTAGAGTTATGAAAAGAGTTAGTGCTAGTGTTAGTGTTAGGGTTAGGGTGAAGTGTAGGGTTAGTGTTGTGTTAGGGTTTGTGTTAGGGTTACAATTAGGATTATGTTTAGGGTTAGAGTTACAGTTATGATTCGGGTTAAAGTTACAGTTTGAGTTAAAATTATGTTAGGGTTAGGGTAAGGGTTAGGGTTAGGGTTAGGGGGAGTGTTAGGGTTAGGGTTAGCATTAGGGTTAGTGTTAGAGTTAGTGTTAGGGTTTTGATTAGGTTTAGGATTAGAGTTAGTGTTATTTTTGGGATTAGGGTAGGTGTTAGTTTAGGGTATAGGTTAGGGTTAGGGTTAGGGTTAGTGTTAGGGTTAGGGTTATTGTTAGTGTTTGCATTAGGTTAGAGTAAAGTTTAGGGTTAGGGTTAAAGTTAGTGTTAGGGTTTGGGTTAGGGTTAGG